>NW_020962873.1:0-1738 GCF_003031625.1 Empidonax traillii | reverse complement strand
AGTTGCCCAGGCCCTGCAGGACAGGCCTTTGTCCTCTGGGCCCTGTGGCAGCAGTGTGGGGTTGCACCACCAGAGGGCTGCTGGTGGTGCAGCTGTTCAGGACTTCACAGCACAGCACTGTGTTCCACACAGGCCGACAGCATCTGCACCCTTTCTGAGCACCTCGTGGAGCTGCTTCATGATGGAGACAGAGATGTGGTCGGGATGGCCCTCTCTGTGTTCCTGAATATTCTCCAGGACAAGGACATTGAAGAATTCAGCTCCACTGCCCCAAAGCTGGCTGAGGCACTCCCGCCACTCTTTGATAACGTAAGGCTCTGGCTGCCTGGTGCTGCCGGCAAGCTTTGTTCCCTGTGGTTTTTCAGGTCTGGGCCTGTGCCAGCTGGGCCTGGAGTAGCCAGTGCTGAGGTATTTTTCTCTTTCTGCACCAGGATAATACCCATGTGCAGCTGCTCTCCATTCACCTCTTCAGAGAGGTGATGGAGTGGCTTGCAGAAGACGGAAGAAAGACCTTGAATATGCAGGTGCACCAGAGCCTGGTCCCCCTGTTCTTCCATTTGCACGAGGAGAACCAGTGCGTGGCAGAGGTGAGCATTTGTGGGCTCTGGTGTCCCTGTGCCAGGTCCTCGGCTGTCTCCTGCCCTGGTGCCTCACAGGCTTCAGCCTCCTCCTGGCCCTGGCCCAGAGTGCAGGTCCTGTGCCGTGGGCTGTGGTGCCATGTCCCGGTCTCTGCTGCTCTGCAGGCCTCTCGGGGTACACTGCTTTGTGCAGCAAGTTTCCTCAAGAGGAGGGATCTCGAGCAGCTGCTCAGGAGACAGCAGCCATTCAAGTTTGTCGATTGCCTGGTAAGGATAACCCCGAAGGTCCAGCCTCAGGCTGGACAAGCCCCCAGGCCCTGATGCCCAGGCAGTACCTGGACAAAGGGCAGAACCTGAGCCAACCCTTCCCTCCGTACCCTGCTGCTCTCTGCAGATGGACAAGGATGCGAGCAGAAGGGCTGAACACCTGCGCCAGGCCGTGCCATACCTGCAGAGCCGACAGCAGCCCCTGCGAGAGGCGGCCATCCGGTTCATGGGTGAGTTACAACCCCGCGGTCCCTCCCTGCTCCCCTGCAATTTGGCCCCAGCCCCGGATGCTGCAGTGGCAGCAGGATCAGGCCCAGGGACCTGCTGTGGAGCCCTGAGTGCCCTGGTGGCAGCTGCCACCCTCTGCCAGTGACACCCTTGGGTGTCCCCATGCGGGTAGGCCCCAGTTTCAGCCCTGCCAGGCCAGGGGGCTGTGTGTGGCCCGGCTGGCAGTGCCGCTTGGGGGGGAGTTGTGCCAATAAGGCCCTGACGTGTTCTCTGTTCCCAGGGGTCGCCGCCTGGCACATGCAAGACCTGCAGCCCATCATGAAGGGTGAGCGAGGACTGAGGGCTCTCACTGCAGGCTGGCAGGGACAAGCAGACCCTGGGCAGGGAGCTGCAATCCCTGCCCCGCCTCTGCAGGGTTCTGCTCCCTGCACAGACGAGGGCTGCTGTGGGCAGAGCACAAACACAGTTCTGGGGCATGGGGAGGATTGGGAGCCAGCATCTTCCAGCTCATCCTGGTGGCCCCTGCTCCCTCCTGGCCATGGCAAGAGATGGCTGGGATGGATCTGGTGGGAGGGACTCCTTAAGACCCCTCAGATCAAGGCTCTGATCGTGGCTCCATTCCTCTCTTCCAGCCCTCGAAGTCATGACTGAAGATGACTGCCCCT
>NW_020962872.1:8766-9767 GCF_003031625.1 Empidonax traillii | reverse complement strand
AAGTGCTAAGATTTTAAGAGAATGTATTGTATAAATTTAATTATGATAAATTGTTACATGCTAGCCTTCGAAGATTGGAAGCAAAATCAAAGAATTACAATAGCTAAGTATTCTCTTAGAAAATTGAAACTATCAGAATAGCTTTTGCTTACAATCAAAACAGGTTTCCTTCTATTATTTGTTTTATGGTTGTGCTGCTGCATCACATTAAGGTGGGCGCAGCTAGCTTAGATGCCTGGTTTGCCTCCAAGGGAATTGCTGAGTGGTTAAAGGACGCCCTTAAACAGTTACTGCTGGTTGTTTTTTTTTGTTCTGCTTTTGTTATTTTTTTTTGCCGTACATTTTTGCTTGTGTTCAGTGCTGTATTGCTCGATCCCTCGATACCATGTTCCCCCATGCCTATCTCAGCTTGTTAAAAGGAAACGGGGAGAGGTGTGGAGGGGGGGTCTCTGGATGGTGTGGCTCAAGAATGGTTAAGAGAAGAAGCATTGAAGGATGGTGTCCTTGGAAGTTGTCGAAGTGACAGAGAATGTAGCAAGATGGGAATGTAGCAGAGAGAATGTAGCAGGGAGGGAAACCGAGAGTCTAAAAAGGGAATTTGGTACTAAGATAGAGAAAAAGGGACTAAAACTCCAGACATAACTTCAGCAGTATGTAAGCAATATTAAAGGCCAACCAATCCTGAGCTTAGCTTCTGCAATATGTATGAGCTTATTACACATGTTATAAAATGACTGCCTTATAGATAATAAATCGAACACGCTTATTGATTGCGAGGTCGTTGTGTGTTCCTCCGTCTCCACACTACATCATCCAAGCTGTCTGGAGAGCTCCATTCTTCAAATTCTTGTAGACTCCATTCCTGCCTGTTCCAGCCCTTTGATTCGTGACAGATGCCATCAGAGTCGCCATCCATCGTAGGCCTGGCAGTTCAACCCTGCGACGGGCTGAGAGCTGCCCAGACAGCTCCCTACTCCAGATGCCCGCAGCTCCAAGCCTGG
>NW_020962872.1:0-1753 GCF_003031625.1 Empidonax traillii | reverse complement strand
TCAAACACATGGGCAGGACGCTGCTGTTATCATGTAGAACACGCCATAAGAAGGACGCTTCTTTGGTCTGGTTGGGAGAACTGAGAAATTAGTTTTCCTTCTGTTGGGAGACTATCCCCATAGTTTCCTTCTGGTATCTGGTTTAGCTGAATATCTGTTTGGGAGGACTGAGAAATCGGTTTCCTACTGCTGGGAGACTATCCCCATAGTTTCCTTCTGGTTTCTGGTTCAGCTAAATATCTGTTTGGGAGAACTGAGAAATCAGTTTCCTTCTGTTGGGAGACTATCTCCATAGTTTCCTTCTGGTTTCTGGTTTGGATAAGGATTCTGGGCCTGACACGTGTCGCATTGTCTTGTCTTATACGTAGTTATTGTGCTGAATTTATTTAGTATTACACTGTCTTTTGTTATATGTGGTTTGCGTCTCATAAATGTCTCGTGAATGCAAAAAAACGGGTTCTGGCATTTCATGGTCTGTGGCCAACAAAGCAAACATCTCATTAAAAGAGTTTTTTTTTAGGTTTAAGTTATTATATGGAGGGCAGTTTTGAACAATTGACAAACCAAACCACCTTATGAACTGGGGTTTGGGGCTCTGTTATTGTGTTAATAGTTTTGTGTGTGTGTTTATTCTCATTTTGTGTCGTCTTGTTGGTTTTTGGAACAACTGATATACCTTGCTTACCTTGAAGCATTCAGGTACACATAATTAAAGGTCTTATCATGCCAAAAATTGCTATATGGGAAGTAGTGCTGAACAGTTAACTATAAGCATACCACATTGAATAAGACCCAGAATTGTTTATTTTGTAATTGTTGGTACAAGCCTTGTGTAACAGATGTAAAGTTTACCTCCCCGACAAACAAGGTTGGGTCAGAACCAGTGTATGTGTTGTAGAATGCCTTGAATGAACATGTAGAGATACAGACACAGGAAGAGCTGTTGTTGCTTACAGGGTACTGAGTGAGGGGGGGTTGGCAAGCTTTCCCTGAGCGGACCCACTGGTTGAACTGGAACTAGGGGAAAATTGAAAAAGAAATGGACTTTTAATTGACACTAGAGCTACATTTTCAGTTTTAAATCAGGAATTAATGCCAAAACGTGATGAATTTATTCAAGTAATGGGAGCTACAGGCCAATCAGAAAAAGCTTTCTTTTTGAAACCCCTAAAAAAATAAAATTAGAAAACAAATGGGGATTCACCAATTCTTATATTTGCCTAATTCTCCAAAGCCCCTTCCAGGTAAAAACTTGCTAGAAAATCTGGGAGCTGTAAGAAAATTTGATAAAAGCAAACTTGAATTTCAAGTAAACCCTAAGCCTGACTGTCAGAAAAAAATTGTAAGTGAAGCTTACCCCTTAGTGTGGGCCACAGATATCCCTGGAAATCAAAGCAAGCTGCCCCAGTAGTTATAGAGTTAAAATTAGGAGCAAAACCGGTACATAGAAAACAATACCCGTTAAGGGAATTGAACCCATAATAGAATGTAAATCACACGGTCTTACCTCAAAGGTTTTAAAAACCAGTCCCACAATATTTGGAAATCAATTAAGGAATTGGAACAAAGGGAACGGCCACAGGGAGAGGGCGTTTTTCTACAATATGTAGATGATTTACTCACAGCAACTGAAACTGAAGAAAAATTTATAAAATGGACAATTTAACTGTTGAATTTCTTGGGACTAAATGGATATCGAGTTTCCCAACAGAAAGCCCAACTGGTGCAAGAAAAAGTGGTATACCTGGGATAC
>NW_020962871.1:8661-10341 GCF_003031625.1 Empidonax traillii | reverse complement strand
TTTCTATTGAAAGGCTCTCACTTGAGAGAAGTGGCAGCAGCACCAGCCCTGCAGTGTTCAGTCTAATACAGTTGGGAAAGTCAAATTTTAACTTAGAAAACTAGAAAGTATAGGAGGATTTAAAGAATAATTAAAATAATAGTTATACACGGTCAGACATGACATTTACAGAAGTCAAACAATTCAAACTTTGAAAAATATCAATATAAAAGACTTATAATTAAAGAATACAGTTATCTTTTAAGAATATACACTTTTTTATGTCACTCTTACTTCAAGCTTTGCCAGTGTGTGGCAATATCAAAGTGGAATTCTTCCAGATACAGAACAAGATGTTGAAAAAGGAGAAAATGTATTATACTGATTTAACTTAAAATTCAAAAGGATGTAAATATTCATGTAACTTAAAAGTATTAGAGAAACTTAAAGATACAACATTTACAAAACAATTTGCAAGATTAATTTTTTAAGTGATATAAATGGTAAACTACTGAATAAAAAGACAAACAAATCTATTAAAATGTAACATATAATAAAAATCATAACTTTTAGATTACACTTTAAAGAAAAGAAAAAACTGAAAAAGGTTTTAGTTCCATTTTGGTTATGATGTTGATGGTTTATGAAGAGATGGATTTTGATGGTTTTTGTTTTATGTCTTCTGAGGAGTTTTGGCGAAATTGGTCCAGTTCTTCTGTTACTGAGGGGGCTGCCAGTTGTTTTGCTTCAAATTTTTTCCAGGCCTTTTGTTTTTTCCATTGCTCCCTTTGTCACTGTGTTCCAGATTGAGCTGCCCTTACAACTGTTGTTAAATTGGATCCTTTGAGGCGCCGTGGTAAAGTACCAATAAGATGTCCATAGGTACCCCTGTCTTTGGCTCTGTTTACACCCGGTGCCAAGAGAGTTGTCATTGTTGGGCAGTCAGCTTGGGTTTTCTCTGCTTCCTTTGCTAAGGGAAACGATGTCCAGTTGCCAAGGGCATCATCTTGGACTGCACCTTGACAGAGCTGGTCTGTTTTAGTTTCAAGGTTGGCATCATTTTGTAATCCAAGAGAATGATTATTTTCCCTATCATTGTTACCAGAGCAGCCCTTTTTAATTTCAAGGTTCCTAAGGCTGTCACTTGTAAAGTAAGGACAGGGACTGTTTGGAATAGGAGTGCACTTGGCAATGGATTTTCTTGCTTTCGGGGTACATTTAATCCTGATGCCGAACGTGCAGCTCGATCACAAGTCGCTCTGTCTGTGGCCTTTTCAAAGATGGTAATAACACTTTTCCAGGCAGCGATGGCTTTTGCTGCTCGCCTGTCATTCCCCAAAGTAGCTCTCTCAAGTGCACATCCTATTCTGGCCCATTCTACTAAATTTAAATATTCTGGGACAGCTTCATGTTCATGAATCCATTTTGTTAGTGCTTTTAATGATTTTTTATCAACGGGGAGCCCATTTTCCTTTAATACATCTTTCAGGAGTTTATAAAATTCAATCTCGCTTTTGGATAATCTGGCTCCCATCTTTTAGTTTTAGGATAGGTAGGGGGTTATCAGGGATGAAAGTTTCTTCACCGCCTCTCACCCAGATCCTGTTGCTTGGTCCAGGTGCCCGTCTGCTGACCGTCGGGATCTGCTGTCCACTCTGCTTCCACAGACTCTCCAACTTGGCAGGCGAGTTCTCCACACAC
>NW_020962871.1:0-1760 GCF_003031625.1 Empidonax traillii | reverse complement strand
CAGGATTCTGCTCCAGGGCTCCAGTCACTGCTGACTGGATGGGACGGGCTGTCCCTGCAGATCCTCTGTGCTCTCCTGCACTTCCTCATTTCCTACACACAAGGCCTCCCCTGCCATCAGAGCCAGCACAAGCTGCAGAGCCCCAGGCAGGTGACCTGGAGATGCTTTGTCATCTCCATTGGCCATCGGGCATCAACACACAACATCTGAGCCAGCCCTCAGTCCCTGCAGTGCCAGTGGGTCCCTGCCCTCCCTGCACTGTCTCCATGGAGAAACAACAAAGCAACAAGACTTTGCAGAGTCTATTCCTTGGACTCCTCCTTCATACCAGAGTTGGGAAAAGCCCTCAGGCTTCAGGAAGTGCCTGCAAAGGAAGCCCTTTGCTGATGGCAGTGCTGGTATGGAGCCCAGCCCTCTCCCAGCAGTGCCCAGGGCCTGTCCCTGCCTGTGGTGCCAGCACTGACACAGAGCAGGACAGTGACTGAGTGACGAACATTGAAACGGGATAGGGAGGGGGACCCCAGGCTAGAGGCCTTTTCATTTTACCTCTAGTCCTGGAGGGGAGCATGTCCTCCCTCTCCCCCACCACCACATGGACCCTATGACTCCCACAGAGACCACAGGACAGCAGCAGCATCAGAGAGAGAGGCAGAGAGAGAGTTTATTGTTCTGGATAGTGACTTTAATACCTCTTGAGGGGATTACAAGGTGACCACTGGGAGTTCAGGAGGTCTTACAACCAACCAATGACAATAAGGGGTTCTTGCCTGATCCCCTGGTTGTCCATCCCGTGCCATGGGATGGCACTGAGGATGATCTGCTGCGTTTATTTGCCCGGTACTGAGGTCACTGTGACAGGCCAGGAGCTCCCCAGATCCTCCTTCTGGCCCTTCCTGTGGATGGACATCCCATTTGCTTGTTGCCAGTCAGCTGGGACTGCTGCAGTTCTGCAGCACTGCTGGGCCATGAGTGAGAGTGGCTTGGCCAGCTCTTTCTGCAGCTCCCTCAGTACTCTGGGGTTCATCCCCTCTGGGCCCAGGCACTCGTGGGGGTCTCACTGGCACAGCAGGTCACTGACCATTTCCTCCTGCATTGGGGGGGCTTCACTCAGCTGCCCATCACCAACCTCAAGCCAAAGCCTGCCTGCCTGGTGTCCAAGGGGTCAGTTCTGCTGCCCCCTCCTTCCTTCCCCTGGGATGGAAAACTCCCTCCTTTTGTGTCCCTGTGGCCCAGACGGCTCCCACCACCCCCTCACCCACCAGTCCCAGCATCATGGGATGCTTTAGCTTGGGAGGTGCCTTAAAGAGCATCTCAGCACCCTCTAGGAAAGAATTCCTTCCTCCTATCTCCTGAACCCTTCCCTCTATCCATGAGAAGCCACTGCCCCTTGTCCTGTCACTCCAGGCCTTGTCCAAAGTCTCTCTCCATCTTTCTTGTTGGCTCCCTTCAGGCACTGCAAGGCCACAGTGAGGTCACCCCAGAGCCTTCTCTTCTCCAGCCTGAACAATCCCAATTCTCTCAGCCTTTCCTCCCAGCAGAGCTGCTCCATCCCTCTGATCACCTTGGTGGTCTCCTCTGGACTCGCTCCAACAGCTCCATGTCCTTGCTGTGCTGGACCCCAGAGCTGGAGGCAGCTCTGCAGGTGGGGCAGCGTTACAGCCACGGCTGTTCCAGCAGGGACACGGTGGAGCCTCCTGGAACGAAGGACCTTTGTGACACTGCAGGGCCTTCTGGAGCCAACGGAGCCCTGGGACACTGTG
>NW_020962870.1:7088-8863 GCF_003031625.1 Empidonax traillii | reverse complement strand
CCTTGCTCTTCTGCAGGCACATCCCTTTGCCCAGGGCAGTGTGTCCAGGCTGCCTTGGCCACTTGCAGATCCCAGCCTGGGATCCCTGCAGGGCCCTGAGCTGGAGGGGCTGCTCTGCAGAGGGAGGGGCTGTGTCACCCTGGGCTGAGCCTGCACTGGCCATGCTGCTCAGGCTGGCAAGCAGAGCCAGCAGGATGGGCATCACTGCTGCTGAACTCCTTCCCAACTCTTCAGAAGCCTCAGTAGCCATGGACAAGGCAGGGCAGGATTATGGGGTGTCTCCAATGGCACAAAAGAATCAAGGGGTCGCTGGGACACTGCAGGGCCTCAAGGAACCAAAGGATCCCTGGGGCACTGTGTGATGAAAAAGGGAATAGAATACAGAGGGGGAGAATGTCATGGTTTCAGGAGAGTTTTTTCATGGAACAAAAGTAAACCTGGAACAGTGCAGAACTTATGGAATCAAGGTTCCATTGGGACACTGGGAATATCTTGGAACCAGGGAACTCTGTGACACTGCAGGGCCTCCTGGAACCCAAAGGCCATTGTGACACTGCAGGGCTTCCTGGAGCCAAAGGGAACCCAGGGACACTGTGGAATCTCATGGAATCAAAGGGGCTATTATGACATGTGGGGTTCATGGAACCAAAGGGACCCTGTAACAGTGACTGGGGTGACATCAGACTGTGACCTGTCACTGCTGGGGTTCCACAGGGCTCTATCTTGGGCCCTGTGCTCTCCAACATCTCCATCAATGACTTGGACTCAGCCCTGGAAGGGACACTGAGCAAGTTTGCAGGGGACCCAAAACTGGGAAGAGCTGCTGAGCCCCTGCAAGGCAGGAAGGCCCTGGCAGAGACCTGGACAGATCCAAGGGCTGGGAATAATCAACCATGGGAAGTTCAACAGGGGGAAGGGCCGGATTGTGCCCTGGGATGGGGCAACCCCGGCTGGACGGACACACTGGGAATGAGAGGCTGGGAAGCAGAGCCGGGAAAGGGCCCTGGGGGTGCTGGTGGGTGCCAGTTGTCCCGGAGTCAGCAGTGCCCTTGCAGCCAGGAGGGACATCCCTGTGCTGGGGGCAGCAGGGAGGGGATTGTCCCGCTCTGCTCTGCCCTGGGGTGGCCTCACCTGCAAGATTGGGGCAGTTTGGGGGACACAATGGAAGGGAGAGATTGAGCCATTGGAGAGTGTCCAAAGCAGGGCAATGAAGAATGGGAAGGACCTGGACTTGAAGGCGTGTGAGGACACTGAGGGCACTTGGTGTGTTCAGTTGGAGAAGAGGAGACTGAGGGGAGACCTCACTGCAGCCACAACTTCCTGGGCAGGGGCAGAGGAGGGGCAGGCCCTGAGCTCTGCTCTGGGGGGACCAGGGACAGGACTGAGGGAATGGCCTGGCGTTGTCAGGGCAGGGTTAGGCTGGATCTTGGAAAAAGGTTCTTCCCCCAGACGGTGGTTGGGCACTGAACAGGCTCCCCAGGGCAGTGGGCACCGAACCAAGGCTGACAGAGCTCAAGAAGTGTTTGGATGATCCTCTCAGGCTCATGGTGGGACCCTTGGGGATGGTCCTGTGCAGGGCTGAGGGCTGGACTGGATGGTCCTTGGGGGTCCCTTCCAACTCAGCACATTCTGTGACTCTGTGATTATCAACCCTGTGTTCAGCACAAATCCAAAACACAGCCCTGCACTGGCCAAGGGGAAGAAATTCAACTGGACTCCCCCTGAAACCAGCACAGCCATTATGGGCTCTCACAGAAACATCCCACAGTCCATTT
>NW_020962870.1:0-1011 GCF_003031625.1 Empidonax traillii | reverse complement strand
CCCAAAGGCACCCAGGCCTTTGTGCCCTTGGCTCTGGCAGCTGCCTCTGCCCCTCAGGCCACCACAAGACACTTTCCTGGCAGCTTCTGCCCTTGGCTTCTGCCTCGCCCCTCCCTGAGCAGCCTGGCAGGGCTTGCCCAGTTTGGGGCCTTGGTTGTTGCTCCCCCTCCCATCCCACTGCCCCCCAAAGAGCCCTGAGCCCCCCGGCAGGGACAGGATCTGCTGGGCCAGGGCCTGGGGCTCAGCCTTGGCCTTTGTGCTGCCCAAAACCAAGGCAGGCTTTGCTCAGCATTGCAGGGGCTGCCCAGAGCCTTTGTCTGCCTGCACTCCTGGCCTGCAAGGATCTGCTCTCAGGAGTCCCTGGGGAGGCTTTGTCAGTGCCTGCCCTCAGGGGGGCCCAGCAATGCTTCAAGGCACTGGCAGTTTGGCTTCTTCAATCTTCTCTCAGTACCTCAGGATCATGGGCTGGGTTGCAATGGAGCTCATTAAAATCCAGAAATCCCTCATGATCTCTTTGTCTTTTTTTACAAGGCAATTTCAAAACTACTCTTCAGTGTTTGTACTTTTTTTTTTGTTTTAATTCTAGGATGGTTTTTTTTCAGTTGAGAGAAGAGGGGATAGAGGTTTTCTCCAAGTGATTTTGATGATGAGATGTCTGCTCAGCATCAGTCTGCTGCCCTGTTTGCAGACTGGTTTCATGTCTCTCTTTCCTAAGGCCCCAGGAACCTCTGGGATGGCTCTGGCCCTTGCAAAGGTTTGGGAGAGGTCTCCCAGTGACACTGCCCAGCCTTTTAAACATCTCTGACACCAATATTATCCCACTGTTCTAGTGTAGCGCTCAGGACACAGCACACATTCTTATAGTTCTTCAGGAGAAAAGAAGTGATTTCATTCTCGAGGTCAATGGTGGAGCAGCCCAGTCTGCTCTGGCCCCACAGCAGTGCCCACCCCAGGGAGCTGCAGAGCTCTGGGCACTCCCCCCACAGCCCCAGCCCCTCTGAAGGGCACAGC
>NW_020962869.1:8466-10253 GCF_003031625.1 Empidonax traillii | reverse complement strand
CTGGGGCAGGGTGTCACAGGGCTCTTTGTGACATGTGATGCCATTGCCTCCTGGGCTGGGCCTGCTGTCCCTGCTCAGCCTGGCACTGCTGACAGAGCTCTCCATGGCACATCCCTCTCTTCCCTGCTCTCTGTTCTCCTGCAGGCCTTTCTGAAGTTCCTGGGCATTCGACGTAAAAGGACCACAACCAGACTGACTAGGACCATGGCACAGCCTGACCTCAGGCTGACTGAGCTGGAGATGAAGCCTGACGTCAGCACTGCACTGACTGATGGCACAGGAAACTGTGACACCCCACCGATTGTTCACACAGCAGAGTCTGACCCTGCTTTGACTGAGGATACAACAGACACTGACACCTCACCGATTGATCACGCAGCAACCTCTGACATCGAGTTGACTGATGAACTGGCAAACTCTGACATTTCCTTGCCTGATCTCACTGTGGAGGCTGACACTGCAACAACTGAGGGCACTGCAGACCCTGACCTCATGGCCAGGGAGAGTGTGAATTATGCTCCCACTCCAGATCTTTTGGAGGAGAATGGTGTCTCCAGTGCAGAGCAAGTAAGCAGCCTGTGGCCAGGCCTCAAGCCACCCTAGGCTGGTGTGGCCCCTCAAGCCAGCTCCCCTGGGCCCACTCAGCCTTTGAGGCCAGCACCGAGTGGTGGGAAGGGAAGCACTTGTTGGGGAAGCTGGGCAAGTAGGCAGCTCTTCCCCCATGCCTCCTCCAGGTGCCAGCCTTCGTGAGAAACATGTACCAGAGACTGACAGTCAACGTGACTCCAGAAGAGGAGCTGCTCATGGAGTTTCTGAGGGTGACCAAGGCATACCCTGCTGATGTTGTGGTCACCCTCCTGCGCTGTGCCCCATCCTGTGACAGGTACAGGACCCCCTGCCTTCGGGGCTCAGGGCTCACCAGTCTTTCGAGCCCCTCACCCCGTCCATCCCATCCCACGTGGTCTGCCAGAGGGATAGAGAGTTCCAGGATCCTCTGACCCCTCTGTTTCCCAGCCCTGCCATGTCAGCCCCAATCCTACTGCCATGCTCCCTCCCTGCTCCTCAAGGCCCTTTGGCCGGCACCCCCTGACACACAACTCTGGCCCCGCAGAGCTGCTGCCAGCATGTGGAGGACCATCGCCTCTTCGGGAATGGCACTGGAGAAGGTGCTGCCAGAGTTGCTCTGTGTGATGGAGGACTGGCCATTGCACAGCTCATCCACCTCTGACGGGGACAACACGCCTGTCTTTGCTCTGGCTGTGAGTTTCTGCAATGGGCTTTGGCTCCTTCCCAGGTCACTTCTCCAGTGGGTCTCCTTCCTCCCCAACACTGCATGTCCCTGCCTCAGGCACTGGGCTGGGAATGTAGGTTAGGACCAGGTTCAGGGGCACCAGGCCAGGGGCTCCCCCTGCATCTTCCCTGGGGTCTCCCTCCTATGCTCAGGCCCTGCCACATGGTCATCTGGGCCCTGAGAGCTGGTCCGGGTGGTTTATCTTTTGCAGGCAACCATCGTGGTTTGGGAGATTCTCCAGATGTCCCAGTGCCCAGAGCAATTGCAAGACCATTCCCCCCATCTCCTCGTGGATCTGCTCTTCCAAGTTTTCACCAGCACAGAGCAGATGCCAGAGGAGGTTGACGCATTCTGGAAGGGATACTGGGAGCAACACGGCCTTCCCACAGACTCCAAGAGGTGCTCCATCCCAGTCCTCCTGTCCCTTTCATGCCCTCGGGACTGGGTCAGGGCTCTAAGCGTGACCCGGGCTTCGCTCTCCACACAGATTTGCAGT
>NW_020962869.1:0-1047 GCF_003031625.1 Empidonax traillii | reverse complement strand
TTCAGCTTCTGGGGAGCACTGAGGGCAGAGTTCCTCCCTCAGCTGCTGTTGTCCTTGTGCTGGTATCCACATGGGCTCACCCTCGTCCCAGGGAAGAGCCTGTAGTAGTTCTTCTGCCTTTCTGGGGTTTCCAGGCTGCTCATCTCCTGACTCAGCCACAACTTTGTTTGGGTTTCTGGTTCCAGGTGGTGCCTCTTGCTGCCTAAAGCACTTCAAGCATCTGCCAAGTCTCACACTATGAGCAAAATCCTTAGAGAGGCCTAGAGAATGGTCTTAGAGGGACAGCAGCACATTTTGGACTGAAATTCAATATCTTTGGAACACGCTTCCCCTGAAGGACATTTCCAAAGTTCTAATGCAAGTCTATAATGGTGCTTCAGTGACTCCCCTTATTAAACTTATCTGGGTATAAACCTCATCAGGGGCTCCCATGATAAAGGCCATGTCTTCATAAAACCCATAAACGTCATAAAAGCTTTGCCCTCATAAACCCCATCCACCTCATAACAGTGCAGGCCTCATAAAGACACTGCTCTCATAAAGTCCATAAACCTCATAATGGTGCAGGCCTCATAGAGCCCAAACACCTCATAAAAGAGCTGTTTTCATCATAAAAGCTGTTTTCATAACACGCTTACCTGTCATAATGGTGCTGTCCTCAGAAAGCCCATAGACCTCACAAGAGGCTCTCCTCATAAAGTCCCTCTCCTCATAAACTCCATCCACCTCACAATGGTTCAGCCTCATAAAGGCACTGTCCTCATAACCCTCACACACCTCATAACAGTGCAGGCCTCATAAAGCCCCTGTCGTGATAAGGCCCATAAACCTCCTCATGGGGCTGTCATCATAAAGGAGATGTTCTCATAAATGCCATAAACCTCATAAAGGTTTTGTCCTCATAAAGCCTTTGCACCTCAGAGGGGCAAACATCATAAAGGCTCTGTCCTCATAAACATCATAAATGTCATACAAGCACCGTCCTCATACACCTCATACACCTCATGATAGAGCTCTCATCATAAAAGATCTCTCTGCATAAAGCCC
>NW_020962868.1:9350-10996 GCF_003031625.1 Empidonax traillii | reverse complement strand
ATGGGAAGAGGAATGGGAATGGGAAGGGAAATGGGAATGGGAAGGGAAATGGGAATGGGAAGGGGAATGGGAAGGGAAATGGGAAGGGAAATGGGAATGGGAAGGGAAATGGGAATGGGAAGGGGAATGGGAAGGGAATGGGGAATGGGAAGGGAATGGGAACGGGAATGGGAACAGAATGGGAACGAAAACAGGAACGGGAATGGGAACAGAACGGGAACGAGAAGGAAACGAGAGCGGGAAAGGGAATTAACAAACCCATTAATTAATTACCACCCCCCCTCCCTCCCCACCCCCCCAAAGATCCCCCAGGCGGGGGGGAATTCCCGGTGGGAACGTCGGGAACGCTGTCACTCACGTTTGAGGCCGGCGCTGGCCCGGTGGGGGGGGATGTGCTGCACCACCCGCGTGCCCCCGAAAACGATGTGGAGGCGAGCGTCCCCCTCCACGTCCAGCACGTGATCCGGGCTCGCCTCCTCCACTGGCTCCTGGAAAACAGGGAATGAAACCTCGGGATCACCCTTGGGAAGGGTTTGGGAGGGGTTTGGGAGCAGGATGTGCCCCCGAAAACGATGTGGAGGCGAGAGTCCCCCTCCACGTCCAGCACGTGATCCGGGCTCGCCTCCTCCACTGGCTCCTGGAAAACAGGGAATGAAACCTTGGGATAACCCTTGGGATGGGGTTGGGATGTGATCCGGGCTCGCCTCCTCCACTGGCTCCTGGAAAACAGGGAATGAAACCTTGGAATGACCCTTGGGATGGGGGTTGGGATGTGATCCGGGCTCGCCTCCTCCACTGGCTCCTGGAAAACAGGGAATGAAACCTCGGGATCACCCTTGGGAAGGGTTTGGGATGTGATCCCGGCTCGCCTCCTCCACTGGCTCCTGGAAAACAGGGAATAAAGCCTTGGAATGACCCTTGGGATGGGGTTGGGATGAGCTTTAGGATGGGGTTGGGATCAGTTTTGGGCTCGTGTCCTCCACTGGCTCCTGGAAAACAGGGAAAGAAACCTTGGGAATGACCCTTGGGATGGGGGTTGGGATGAGTTTGGGATCAGCTTTGGGAGGGGTTTGGGATCAGCTTTGGGAGGAGTTTGGGATCAGCTTTGGGAGGGGTTTGGGATCAGATTTGGGATGGGGCTGGGATCAGCTTTGGGATCGTGTCCTCCACTGGCTCCTGGAAAACAGGGAATGAAACCTTGGGATCACCCTTGGGATGGGGTTGGGATGAGTTTGGGATCAGTTTTGGGAGGAGTTTGGGATCAGATTTAGGATGGGGTTGGGATGTGATCCGGGCTCGCTTCCTCCACTGGCTCCTGGAAAACAGGGAATAAAGCCTTGGAATGACCCTTGGGATGGGAGTTGGGATGAGTTTGGGATCAGCTTTGGGAGGAGTTTGGGATCAGCTTTGGGAGGAGTTTGGGATCAGCTTTGGGAGGAGTTTGGGATCAGCTTTGGGAGGAGTTTGGGATCAGCTTTGGGAGGAGTTTGGGATCAGCTTTGGGAGGGGTTTGGGATCAGCTTTGGGAGGGGTTTGGGATCAGCTTTGGGATGGGGTTGGGATCAGCTTTGGGATCGTGGCCTCCACTGGCTCCTGGAAAACAGGGAATGAAACCTTGGAATGACCCTTGGGATGGGGTTTGGGAT
>NW_020962868.1:0-1787 GCF_003031625.1 Empidonax traillii | reverse complement strand
GACTAAACCTAAACTCCAAGATTAAACTCCAAGATTAAACCTGAACTCCAAGATTAAACTCCAAGATTAAACTCCAAGATTAAACTCCAAGATTAAACCTGAACTCCAAGATTAAACTCCAAGATTAAACCTGAACTCCAAGATTAAACTCCAAGATTAAACCTGAACTCCAAGATTAAACCAGAACTAAAATTCCAACCCCAGGCCTAAAACCAGAACTAAAATTCCAACTCCAAGACTAAAACTTGAACTAAAATTCCAACTCCCGGCCTAAACCTCCCCTCTGCTCCCTGTTTTTGATTTCCTGGGGGGGGATGTGGGGGTGTGGGTGGTTTCAGATCTCACCTGTTGTCCCCGTATTTCCTGCGGACGGCTCGCACCTCGCGCTCCTCCTGATACCCCCGCCAGTTCTGGAAGTGCCGCAGGGGCCGCTCCACCGGGAACGCCACCGGCACGAAGCGCCGCTCGCCTCCGGAACGTTCCGCGTAGGAGTAGCGCAGCTTCTGGAACTCGAACGACAGCAGCTCCTCCCCGTCCTCATCCTGGAAGAAAACCATTCATTTACAGCAATTTACGCGAAATCAGCAATTAACAGCAATTTACGATCAGTTAGCGGTGTGTTCCGGAACGTTCCGGAACGTTCCGCGTAGGAGTAGCGCAGCTTCTGGAACTCGAACGACAGCAGCTCCTCCCCGTCCTCATCCTGGAGGAAAACCATTAATTTACAGCAATTTACGCGAAATCAGCAATTAACAGCAATTTACGATCAGTTAACGGTGATTTCCGGAATGTTCCGGAACGTTCCGCGTAGGAGTAACGCAGCTTCTGGAACTCGAACGACAGCAGCTCCTCCCTGTCCTCATCCTGAAAGAAAACCATTAATTTACAGCAATTTACGATCAATTAACGGTGTTTCCAGGCAGGAATTGCTCAATTAACGGTGTTTTCCGGAATGTTCTGGAATGTTCCACGTAGGAATAACGCAGCTTCTGGAACTCCAACGACAGCAGCTCCTCCCCGTCCTCATCCTGAGGAAAAATGGTCAATTAATGTCATTTTGTGGTCAATTAATGGTGATTTCAGGGAAGAATCGCTCAATAAATGATATTTTAAAACAGGAAGGGAAGGGACTCCTCACCATCCTCACCCTGGGAACGACAAAGTAGATTAAATAACGTTATTTTATACTCAATAAATAACTTTTTCAGGAAGGAAAGAAAAGGACTCCTCACCATCCTCACCCTGAAAATAGCAAAGAAAATTAAAAAATGTTAGTTTATACTCAATAAATCATATTTTCAGGCAGGAATTACTCAAATCAACGACATTTTCAGGCAAGAATTACCCAATAAACGGCATTTTCAGGCAGGAAGGAAAGTGGCTCCTCCCCATCCACACGCTGGGAACAATCAAAATAATTAATTAATCACGATTTTCCACTCAATTAACAATATTTGATCCTCTCACCTGATCCCTCCGGAGCGGCACCAGCTCCACGGAGCCGTTGTTGGGGGTGGGCACTACTTTGGCCAAGGTGGCTTTTTGGGGACACGGTTCCTGGTGGGAAGGAGGAAAAAATATGGGAATTCCCATCAGGGGAGGAACTGGGTTGGGATCAGAACGTTCCCGATCCCAAACCACCCAAAAATCCCCCCGAAAATCCCAGAAATATCCCCGATCCCGAATCCTCCCCAAAATCCTCTTCAAAGGGCAAATATCCCGAGGCCCAAATCCCCCCAAATTCCCCCTCACACCCCCAGCCCCAAATCCCCCTCAGACCCCAAAAC
>NW_020962867.1:7828-9445 GCF_003031625.1 Empidonax traillii | reverse complement strand
AGAGCTGCACAAGACAGTGGGTTTCTGTGGCTGGGTTTTGGTAGCAGGGAGGCTGCAGGGGTGGCTTCTGTTAGAATCTGCCAGAAGCTTCCCCTGTCCCATGGAGCCAATGCCAGCTGCTCCAGGATGGAGTTCCTACCACTGGCCAAGGCTGAGCCACTTGGGAGTGACAGTAACACCTCTGGGATAACATATTTCAGAAGAGAGGAGAGTTGCAGAGAAAAAATTCCGGCCTGGGAAGAGCAGAGTGAGAACATGGGATAACAACACAGACACCAAGGGCAGTGCAGAAGGAGGGGCAGGAGGGACCCCACAGGAGAAGAGGAAGGACTCAGAGCTGAGGCCCCTGCAGCCCCTGGGGGAGCATCGGGGTGCAGAGACCCCCCTGCAGCCCATGGAGGAGCCCACGCTGGAGCAGGTGGATGCAGGAGGGAGGATGTGACCCCCTGGCAGGCCCAGGATGGAGCACGGTCCTCTAGGAGACCTGTGGCCCCTGGAGAGGGAAGCCCAGGCTGGAGCAGGTTTATCCTGGGCAGGACTCGTGGTCCCTGTGGGGGACCCACACCAGGTCAGCTCATCCCTGAAGGACTGACCCCATGGAGGAGGGACCCATGGGACAGCAGGGTGGGAAGAGCTGCTGCCCGAGGGATGGACTCAAACAACACCTGACTGCAACCCCCTTCCCCGTCCCCCTGCAGTGCTAGGGGAAGGAGGGAGAGCTGAGAAGGAAGGAAGGGTGGGGGGAAGGTGATTTTAAGACTGTTTTTTTTTTGTTTGTTTTTTTTAACTCTTTGGTTTTTATCCTGTTAGGAATAAAATTTAAGTACTATCCCTACTTTGAGTCTGTTTTCCCATTAGTAAGCAACTTTCTCCCGACCCTTATTTCTGCTCAGGAATCCTCAGCTGCTCTTTTTTCTCTCCTCTGTGGAGTTGCAGAGGGAGGGGGAGGTAGTTGCTTTTAGTGGGTGTTTGAAATGCAGCCAGGGTCAACCCACTACACCAGCCCATGTGCTTGAGGCCCTTTTGTGATGTCACAGCCTACCCTCTCCATTCCAGAACAGCCCTTGGCAACCAAAGAACCAACACCCGACAACCCCAAAGTGAAGCCCCACATGTTTGCCATTGGCCTCGTTGTGACATCACGGCTTACCCTCTCCATTCCAGAACAGCCCCTGGAAACCAAAGAACCAACATCACACAATGTCAAAGTGCAGCCCCACCCCTCTGCCATGGCCTCTTTGTGATGTCATGGCCTTTCTGCCAGGAAAGAAAGCCTGTAACCTTTGGGTTTCAGGTGCACTATGTGGGACAGCCTGGGCACTCTGTGGGAAGCAAGAGCTTTCTTTCCTGGCACCTTTCTCCTGAGAGAAATCTTCATCCATGTTCAATTTGGGGAGTTGGACCAGCTATCTCTGTGCACGGCTCTGGAAAGCAAACCACAGCACTTCCACCCAGGAAAGAAAGCCCTTACCCTCGATCTCACGTGCAGTTGGGGGGCCACTCTCGGCACTACACGGGTGATGGTTTGGACCTGGCTCCCTGCCAAATGCCTGAACTCACAGTAACAACCCCTTTCCCCTCCCTTCTTCCCTTAGGGCAAAGGAAAAAAACCTATAA
>NW_020962867.1:0-1791 GCF_003031625.1 Empidonax traillii | reverse complement strand
AATTTTTCCAGTAGGAAAACCTAACTGGGACCCAAACAGCCCTGAGTATTCTAAGTTATTGGATCAGTATAGAAGATTGGTGCAGGTGGGATTGTGAAGCCCTACACCCAAAGCAGTGAATTGGGCTGCCTTGTACCATGTAAGGCAAGGACGGGACGAGACCCCCACGGCATTCTTAGACACACTTAGAGCTGCCATGAGAAAATACACTGCCCTGGATCCATCAGTGTTGCAATATTATTAATATGATAAATAAAGGGTCAAGTGGATCAGAGAGACACCAATGTGGTGTGTAGCAAAAGATGGTTTATTTCAAGAGACAAAAGCTTAAACAGTTCTTTCAAACTGTACCACTTCATAACATGAGACTTTCTTGACCAATCCTTAACAAGCACTTCATTGCACATGTGTGATAGAGCACTTCATGGACTCCAACGCCCAGGATGCCTTTCTGGCCCCCTTCCTGTAACACAAAACGCCACATCTCCCCTGTCTTTATTACAAAAAGATACAGAACAGTGCAATTTTTGAAATCCTTTAGTTAACTACTTTTTAACAGAACATTTTTCATTGACATAGTGACGTTATTACTTGTATGGCCTTTATGGACTTGCAAATTGCAGCAAGTATTTACTTAAACCTTATTTACCTAAGGGTCTCCTGCAACTGGTAGAACAATAATTTTTTAACTAAAGGGTCTGTATATAACTGGGGAAAATTTACTTTTACTTCAAGTAAAAAGGGTTTAGGAAGGATGTCTCGTTCTCAGCTGCCCCTTATTAGGGTGTTGTGGCAGAGGTAGTGTTTGTGGTGTGAGTGTGCTTGTTCCAGGCATATGGCATAAGGTGCATTTTGGTTCACATACATTCCTACATTCACACCATCTCTCTCTCACTCATTCTTAGGTGGCTGCCTCAATCTCTCCTCATTCATGCAAACCTGTAATCTGTATTTTGTCTTTATTTTTCAGCCACACATTAAAGATTTTAAGTAGTAATTGGTCGTGAGTTTGTCAGTTCTGTTTTAAAGAGGAATTAGTATAAGGAATAGATAGGCTTAACAAACTTAAATGAGATCTGTTCTGATCCAGCACTTGCTTATGCACATGCATATTCTCTTTCCCCCCATTTTTGTTTTGAACACTTAAGGTTAATGAATCCAACGATATAATCTTGGTAAGTAACATCCGCATTTCTGAGTTTGTACCGAGAAAAATGAATAGATAAGTCACTATTACAATTTGTAAAGAAAGCTTGAAATCCAGTGTCTTCTGTGAGAAGTCAATTTAAGCTGCTCATTCCAAGTTGTCTCTGGTTGTTGAGGTGTAGGCAGTCTTCAGCTTTTGTCTGGCTGCTTCTTCTAGTTGCTCTTTAACAAAAAGCTTGTAATTTTGTTATTGATAGTACAGTCAGTTTCAAGTGATTATTTTGGCAGAAACAGATGTGAGTTAGGTAATTTCACAGCTTTTGGAAGCAGAAGGCTTAATGATGATTTTTTGTTGATATTGTATACATTTTCTGGGACAACAGAATATTTGTATGTATTAATTAATAAAAGATAGAAATACTAAAAGGTGCTAACTATATTACTTCAACAAGATAGTTATAAGAGTTAAACTTATGCAGATGCACAGCCTGCAGCACAGATGGCCAAGGGCTCTGGCAGGGCTGCAAGGCCCAAAGGCACCCAGGCCTTTGTGCCCTTGGCTCTGGCAGCTGCCTCTGCCCCTCAGGCCACCACAAGACACTTTCCTTTGTCTGCCTGCACTCCTGGCCTGCAAGGATCTGCTCT
>NW_020962866.1:8098-9707 GCF_003031625.1 Empidonax traillii | reverse complement strand
TGACGTCATAATGGGGCCCAGGGCACATGGGTTGGGCTGCACTCTGGGGTGTGAGGCATTGGTTTTTTGGTTGCCAGGGGTGGTTCTGGAATGGAGAGGGTAGGCCATGACATCACAAAGGGGCCCGTGGCACACAGGTGGGGCTTCCCTTTGGGGGTGTAGGGTGTTGGTTCTTTGGTTTCCAGGGGCTATTCCAGAACAGAGAGGATGGGCTGGGACATCATAAAGGGGCACATGGGTGGGGCACCATTCTGACCTTGTGGGCTGTTGGTTCTTTGGTTGCCAAGGGCTATTCCGGAACGGAGAGGGTGGGCTGTGACATCACAAAGGACCCTCAAGCACATGGGTTGGTTTAGTGGGCTGACCCTGGCTGGATTTCATTTCAAACACCCACTAAAAGCCACTACCTCCCCTTCCCACTGCAACTCCACAGAGGAGAGAAAGAAACCAGCAGAGGATTCCTGAGTAGAGATAAGGGTGGGGAGAAAGTCGCTTACTGATGGGTAAAAACAGACTCCAAGTAGGGATAATACTTAAATTTATTCCTAACAGGATAAAAGCCAAAGAGTGGGAAATAAAAGAGTCTTAAAAACACCTTCCCCCCACCCCTCCTTCCTTCTCAGCTCTCCCTCCTCCCCCCCAGCAGTGCAGAGGGATGGGGAAGGGGGTTGCAGTCAGGTGTTGAGTCCATCCCTCGGACAGCAGCTCTTCCCAATCTGCTGTCCTGTGGGTTACTCTTTCATGGGGTGAAGGGGGGTCTCTGCACCCCAATGCTCCCCCAGGGGCTGCAGCAGCCTCACCTCTGAGTCCTTCCCCTGCTCCTGGGGGGTCCCTCCTGCCCCTCCTTCTGCACTGCCCTTGCTGTCTGTCTTGTTATCCCATGTTCTCACTCTGCTCTTCCCTGGCTGAATTTTTTTTCTGTGCAACTCTCCTGTCTTCTGATATATGTTATTCCAGAGGTGTTACTGTCACTTTTAAGTGGCTCAGCCTTGGCCAGTGGCGGGAACTACATCCTGAAGCTGCTGGCATTGGCTCTGTGGCACAGGGGAATCTTCTGGCAGGTTCTAACAAAAGTCACCCCCGTAGCCCCCCTGCTACCAAAACCCAGCCACAGAAACCCACTGTCTTGTGCAGCTCTTTCTCCAAGCCCAGCAGGTGGGAGTTGGTGCCAAGGAGCTGAAACCTGCAGGTCCAGCCTTTAGTGGAGGAAGCTCAGATTGGCCCAAGGCTACTTTGGGTCCCAGGAGTTGGATGAAGCAATGGTGGGATGGGGATAGGGATAAAGTCTGAAGGATGGTCAGACATAAAGGTTCCTGATTTTCATACCTCTTCAGAGTGAATTAGGAGGTGCTTGGGATCAATATCGACTGGGGATTGCTGATATCAATGTAAAAACAGGTAAAAGGCAAGCAGGAGACAGAAAAGACATCTTTATTTGTGGTTTTATTAATACAATGTATTCACTTTGAATTCACTTCTGAGATCTGTCTAATTAACCACAGAAGAATTGAAGACTGAGAAGTAAATTATTCCCAGGGGCTTGTCTGGTTAAGATGCCATCACTGAGAAGAGAGTGTGGAGGAATGAGCAGACAAGGACACCATCCCTG
>NW_020962866.1:0-1794 GCF_003031625.1 Empidonax traillii | reverse complement strand
CCAGGTCTGTGAGGGAGAGGTGCAGCAGGAAGAAGTCCCTGGGGGTGTGCAGGTGCTGGTCGCAGGCTACGGCGCTGAGGATGAGGCCGTTGCCCAGGAGGGCAGCCAGGGAGATGCCCAGGAAGAGCCAGAAGTGCAGCAGCTGCAGCTCCCGCCTGTCTGAGAATGCCAGCAGGAGGAACTGGGCCACTGTGCTGGTATTGGCCATTTCTTGCCGCTGGATATGGGCACCTGTTCAAAGAGGATAGGAAAGTGTCAAGTTAGGGCAGAACAGTCTGAGAGAAATCAAAGCTGCTTTCCAACACCCCTCTCACTGCTCCACTGGTTTTCTTTTTCTAGGAGTCTCTCTTTCAGCTCCATGACTTGAGCCCTGGTTGGGGCTCACTGCATTTTCCATGAGGAGCAGACCCTGTGCCCACTGGCTGTGAGGGCTCAGCCCTGCTCTGCACCCCTGGGCTCATGGGCATGGTGGGCACAGGGGCCTGTCCTGGTGTTCAGCTGTGACAGATGAAACTGGTCCCAGTGCTAAAGGGCTTGTCAGCATCTGCACTCCCAGAAAAACCAAGGGAGCAGAAGGCAGTTCCAGAAGTTTGGGTTTGTTTATTTTCAGACTCCCCTCATCCCTCCAGGAGTGTTCCTGGATGTCAGAACCCCTCAGCACAGAACCCCTCAGAACAGAGCAGGTCCTGCCAGGCAGGAGGATTGTCTGGGGCTCAGTGCAGAGTGAGGGGAGCTGCTCTGTCCCTCTCTCTTGTTCCCAACTGCCCAGGGTTTGCTGCCCCGGCACAGCCCCTGGGCTGCAGGACCCTGCTCTGCAGGACACCTTGGGGCAGCCTGGGGGGCACAGCCCGGCTTCCCAGCCCTGCAGGAGCCCTGGCAGAAGGGAACCCTGCTGGGATGTGCCTGGGATGCTGCAGCAGGGACTGGGATGTGCCTGGGATGCTGCAGCATGGACTGGGATGTGCCAGCGCTCACAGATCTTTGCCCAACCTGCAGACACGGTGCCCTTCCTGCTGACTGACCTGACACCAACACCCAGGGAGGAGTCTGCCTAAACTCTGAGGTGTTACTGAGGAGAACAGCAGCTCTGGAAACATCAATATCCAATTAGCCAAGGGACAAGTCCAGGGACTTTTTTCAAGAGAAAAATCTGAATTCCCACAAACATGTCATCCTAATACTTTTCATGTTTTCCCACAGTATTTGTGCCATTTTCCTGTGAGTTTGATCTGTCTCATACAGGTGTCATTCAAAATGTCCAAGAGATAGTTAAAGTTTGCATAAGAGAAAGGTCACCATGATTGTTTTCTAATCTACCAACTTCATAATATAATTACACAGAAAAAGGAAATATTCCTATTTAAAACCAAAAGAAATCCCTGAGATACCCACCTTCATTTCAATTGAATGCTTGAACTCAAAGCATGACATGCAGATTATCTACAGAGCAGCAATGCCTGCTTGTCCCCAAAGGTTGTCAAAGATGCAGCCTCCCCTTTTGAACTCTCAGGTGTCTCCCTGCTCCAAAGACCTGGGCTGGAGGCCAGGGCAGGCCGGCTTTGCTGCCAGGAACCTGCCAGAGCCCTTCTTAGGTTGTGCCAATCTGCCAGGCAGCGTTTCCCAAAGCTGGAGGAAGCCTGAAAAGGAAGGAAACTTCCCCAAAGCCAGCCAGGCTTTTCTCAGCAGCTGAGCTGCTGCCCAGAGCCTTTGGCTCCCTGCACTCAGGGCCTCCAAGGAGCTGCTGCAGAGTCCCTGGGGAGGCTTTGTCAGGAGGGGCCCTCGGGGGGCTCCTTA
>NW_020962865.1:6958-8766 GCF_003031625.1 Empidonax traillii | reverse complement strand
TGGGGCCTTACGGGCCTTGCCCCAGTCCCCCGTCCCTTGGGTTCCCTTTGCCCAGTTGTGGTGACCGGTGGAGTCATTGTTTGAGGGAAAGAGGGTCTGTTTAGATGCCACTGTCAGCGTGGCCACTGCCTTTTCTATTGAAAGGCTCTCACTTGAGAGAAGTGGCAGCAGCACCAGCCCTGCAGTGTTCAGTCTAATACGGTTGGGAAAGTCAAATTTTAACTTAGAAAACTAGAAAGCATAGGAGGACTTAAAGAATAAGTAAAATAATAGTTATACATGGTCAGACATGACATTTACAGAAGTTAAACAATTCAAACTTTGAAAAATATCAATATAAAAGACTTATAATTAAAGAATACAGTTATCTTTTAAGAAATACACTTTTTTTATGTCACTCTTACTTAAAGCCTTGCCAGTGTGTGGCAATATCAAAGTGGAATTCTTCCAGATACAGAACAAGATGCTGAAAAAAGATAAAATGTATTATACTGATTTAACTTAGTTAAAATTCAAAATTTAAAATTAACTTGAAAGTATTAGAGAAACTTAAAGATACAACATTTACAAAACAATCTGCAAGATTATTTTTTAAAGTGATATAAATGGTAAACTACTCAAGAAAAAGACAATTCTATTACAATTTAACATATAATAAAAATCATAACTGATAGATTATGCTTTAAAGAAAAGAAAAAACTGAAAAAAGTTTTGGTTCTATTTTGGTCTTGGTTATGGTGTTGATGGTTTATGAAGAGATGGATTTGGATGGGTTTTATGTCTTCAGAGGAGTTTTGGCAAAATTGGTTCAGTTCTTCTGTTACTGAGGGGGCTGCCAGTTGTTTTGCTTCAAATTTTTTCCAGGCCTTTTGTTTTCTCGATTGCTCCCTTTCTCACTGTGTTCCAGATTGAGCTGCCCTTACAACTGTAGTAAATTGGATTCTGTGCGGCGCCGTGGTAAAATACCGATAAGATGTCCATAGGTACCCCCGTCTTTGGCTCTGTTTACACCCGGTGCCAAGAAAGTTGTCATTGCTGGGCAGTCAGCTTGGGTTTTCTCTGCTTCCTTTGCTAAGGGAAGCAATGTTTGGTTGCCAAGGGCATCATCTTGGACTGCACCTTGACAGAGCTGGCTGGTTTTAGTTTCAAGGTTGGCAGATCAATCGTCAGTCCCTCTGTCTGTGGCCTTTTTAAAGATGGTAAAAACACTTTTCCAGGCAGCGATGGCTTTTGCTGCTCGCCTGTCACCCCCCGTAGAAGCTCTCCCAAGTGCACCTCCTATTCTGGCTCATTCTAAATAATTTATATTTTCTGGGACAGCTTCACGTTCATAAACCCATTTTGCTAGTGCTTTTAATGATTTTTTATCAACGGGGAGCCCATTTTCCTTTAGGAGGTCTTTCAGGAGCTTATAAAATTCAATCTCGTTTTTGGACAATCAGGAGCAGGAAACTGAAAACACTGACTCACAAAAGCTCCTTCTCTTCAGAATAATCTTGCTTTGTCCTTCCCCTTTTCATGTTCCCTTGGAAAGGTGGTGGTGTGCTCTGGATCTGTGACCAGCCCTGACCCCACCCAGCACTCGTTCAAGGGCAGGAAGACCCTGCCTGGGCCCTGCAGGGGTTCTCTCCCTCCACCTCCAGCTTGTCCCTGCACAGATGAGGGGAAATGGCTATGTAGGGTTACTGCTACCCCTGGCAGGCAGCAGAGTCCTTTCCCTGGCCCAAAGAACCCTGGAGCACAGGGAGCCTGCTGTGCAGGACAGCCCTGGGCACCCCTGGCTGCACCCCCACCCTGACAGCCCACAG
>NW_020962865.1:0-1483 GCF_003031625.1 Empidonax traillii | reverse complement strand
GGTGACCTGGGATGGTTGGGAATAGGGGCTAAGGAAAAGGGGGATCCAAGGGCTGGGAGAGGCAGGATGACCAGGAAAGGGGAGGCAGGGGGGTCCTGGAATCAAAGAAAGTGGGGTCTGGGGACTGGAAAACCGGGAATGGCCTGGCAGGGGGTCCCAGTGCTTGGGAAAAAGGAGTGTAAGGGAATCTCAAAATTAATAGGGCAGAGCAGGAGGAAACAATGGGATGAGGCTCCAAAGTGCTGATTTCCAGCAGCAGGAAGGCAGGGAGAGGGCAGGGAAGTGTCCCCAGGGAATGGGATCCCGGAGCAGATCTGCTGGTCAGGGCCAGAGTGGGAACTGGGAACAAGGATTTTGGGAATGGAGAGCAGCGGGAGGGGGGATACTCTGCCAATCCTGAGCTTCCCAGAGCCCAGTAACTCCCAGTATGAGCCCAGTCACCTCCAGGATGAGCCCAGTTGCTCCCACTATATCCCACTTGCCCACCACATGGTCCCAGTTGGTCCCGGTGTAGTGCCAGTAACTCCCAGTGTGAGTCCAGTATGATCCCAGTCTCCCTCAGCAGGGTGCCAGACACTCTCAGTTGCCCCCAGTGTAGACCCAGTCACTCCCAGTTGATCCCAGTTGCTGCCAGTGTGGTCCCACTCCCCACCAATATGGCTACAGAGACTCCCAGTGTGGGCTCCGTTTCTCCCAGTATAATTCCAGCTGCCCCAACTGCGGTCCCAGTCCCCCCAGCCTGTTTCCAGTATCTTCCAGTTGATGCCAGTTTGTTCCCAGCATGGGCCAAGAAGTTTCCAGTAACCCCTAGCATAAGTTCCACTCACACCCACTGTAATCCCAGTTGCTCCCAGTATGGTCCCAGTCACATCCAGTATGATCCCAGTCACTTTCTGCCATTCGCAAAATGAACCCCAGCAGCCCGGGCAAGGGGGACCTCCAGAATCCCAAAGTGGAGAGACCAGAGAGGAGATGCTCCTGGCTGGGTTTTTTTTTGGGCTGAATCTTGGTGGTTTGGAGGTTTTTATGGTCCCAGGATGTCCTGAGAGTTCTAAAAATGGACTTGGGCAGGAGAGACCCCCAAGCCAACGCGCTCAGCCCTTGTTTCACCCCAGCAGGATTTGTCCTTCCCAAAGCTTGGACAGATGGAGGAGGAGGCTGCAAGGAAGACAAAGAAGCTGCCACGGGCCCCCCAGGCAGGTGAGGAGGAAGTCAGTGCCCCTTTGGCCCTGTCTTGTGGTGCCTGTGGGGGCCAAATTTGGGGGGGATGTGCTTGGCCTTCCCTCTGGGCCGGAGGCAAATCCCCTTCCTGTCCTTCTTCCTTCCTGCCCCAGGCCCCGAGCTGAGGACGGAGAGCACGGAGGACAAATCCCCCCGGCAGAGCCTGGTGGGAGAGGCCGTTTTGAAGGGCTCCCCGGCGCAGGAAGGCAGCGGGGAGGAAAAGGCCCGGAGATGCCCCCGGAGGAGGGGCTGCAAAGCCAGC
>NW_020962864.1:7723-9533 GCF_003031625.1 Empidonax traillii | reverse complement strand
ATGTGTCAATAGTGCAGTTTTCACAGACAAATGCACTTGCAGGAGTTGTCCCTCGGATTGCGCTGCCAGCAAGAGATCGTCCCTAGAGTGAGATACGATGGTATCGGGACACTGTCGATGGGTTGGTGATAACACGTCTGCAACGACTCTTTGGCAAATGGAGGGGCTGTTCCTCCTTCCTTGTGGGAGGACTGTCCAGGGATAGCGCTGAGATGGTTCTGCTGCGTTGATGGAAGGCACTGTAAACGCCAACTTACGAGAGTCTTTAGGGTTTAATGCAATGTTAAAAAAACGATTTTTTCTATCAATAAGAACAGCAGGCCACTGTGAAGGTATCATTGTTGGTGATGGAAGTCCTGGCTGGAGAGCCCCCATCAGCTCTATTTCTTTACTGAGTTCTCTTAAATCCTGCAGCAGTCTCAACTTTCCATTGGACTTTTGTATGGTACAAATGGGGAAATTCCAGGGACTATCAGTTGGCACGATACATCCCTTTGCTAGTTGTTCCTGTACTAGTAGGTTGATTTCCTTGAATTTCTCTCCCTTTAGGGGCCACTTGGATACCCAGATTGGCTGGTCAGAGAGCCATGTGAGGGCAGGAGATTGCAGCTCACCAGTGGCCTTTAAACTAAATTTGAGGTAGTTGGTTGGACTCCCCATTGTCCTATCATATCTCTGCCCCAGAGTGTCATTGGGATATTAAGGACATAGGGCTTTGCTGAGGCAGTTTTACCTTCTGGTCCTTCATCCAGTAAAGTGGAGACACTTTGGAGCGGTGTCTGGGCTCCTCCTACCCCTTTGATGTCGATGCAGGGCTCCGTAGTGCTCCATTCCTTCAGCCAGTCACTCTCTGCAAAGATCGTGACGTCTGCTCCTGTGTCTGTAAGACCTTGAACTCGAGCACATTGGTGAGTGTTGGGAAAAAATACCCTGCAGGTTGGCACTGGCTGATGGAGTAAAATGGACTGTGACCACTGGACCATCAGCACAGAGTCCAAAGTGTCCCCCCTACAGCAATGGGGGTTAAATTGGCAATGGGTGTTTCTGTGTCTTGCTCCACGGGTGGAAATAGAGCTTTTACAGTCACTTCTAATGCCTTAGGGTTGTCTACAGTCACTGATTGTGGGATAACTGTTAACCCTGTATTATTAGATGGAGCAGGCCCAGTTAAAATGTATTTTCCAGCAGTGGTGACACAGAGCCTCCTTCTGTTGTTGTTGCACTGCCAGGATTTCAGTTAGAAGGGATTTTTTGTACGTGTTGGATCCTACACTGGGGGACACCTTAACCATGTCCATTGAAGTGGGATCTTTGAGGGACCTTAATATTTCTTGACAATCTTTGATTGTTTTAGTGCCATTTTTAGAAACAGTGCATCATGAACCTCCAGATTCATTTACACTAAATGTTTTGGTACTGGAAAAAGATCCCTAGAAAAGTCATTGAGTCTCTGGAAGCATTCAGATAGCATCTGTATATGGTTTAAGAATGATTATGGTGGTTCTGGTTGACAGTTGGACAAAAAGACATTAAAGGTCTCTTCCAACCTTGATGATTTTGTGATTCTCTGACCTGTCATCACAGTTTCCAGGTTTGTGCTCTAACAATATCTTTTCTCTGCTGGATCCCTCAGTGGGACCCATTAACACTACAAGAAACTTTCCAGTTTGAATCTCACTTTGGTTTCTCAGGAGGTTCCTGCAACTCTCCTCAGGGTCTGATGTTCAGGGACTCATCCCCAAAGCCCCCGAGGCTGATGAAATGCCTGGGGCTGTTGCTGTGCTGCTGAGCTGGGCTGGGCTCCTGGCAC
>NW_020962864.1:0-1266 GCF_003031625.1 Empidonax traillii | reverse complement strand
ACAGCAGAGCCATCAGGGAGGGCCCAGAAATGCTGCTGGCAGGGGGGTGGCAAAGCAGGAGGGGTGTGTGCAGCCTGCAAGGCCAGAGGAGCAGCAGGGCCAGGGGAGCACAGCCTGCAGCACAGATGGCCAAGGGCTCTGGCAGGGCTGCAAGGCCCAAAGGCACCCAGGCCTTTGTGCCCTTGGCTCAGGCAGCTGCCTCTGCCCCTCAGGCCACCACAAGACACTTTCCTTTGTCTGCCTGCACTCCTGGCCTGCAAGGATCTGCTCTCAGGAGTCCCTGGGGAGGCTTTGTCAGTGCCTGCCCTCAGTGGGGCCCAGCAATGCTTCAAGGCACTGGGAGTTTGGCTTCTGACTTCCTGAGCAGCTTCTTTAATCTTCTTTCAGTAGTTGAGGACAACAGATTTGTCTCTAAACACACTGTGGGGCTCATTAACAGTAAAACAAAGTATTTCTCTTCTTTTAATTGTCTTTATGTCTTCAGGATTTCTACAGCTAATTGGAGTTGTTTTGTGCTTTAACTAATGAGGAAGATTTTAAAGTGGAAGTCACAGAAATATAATTTTTCTATGACAGGGAGTGATTTACACAGAGCCTTGGGATGCAAAAGGGTCAGAGTGCAAAGGATTTGGACACAAACTAAAGGGGGCAAAAGAGATTAGTAGCACTTAATCACTGACCAACTTTCAACATTTTCATCATTCCCTTTTCACAGGGATTCAGTAGCATTTACTACAATTGAACAGGGACTGAATTATAGATTCCCAATAACAACACTCACACCACAATCAGTTCACACCCACACCCAGGCAGAGATGTGTGGACACATCAGGATCTGGGGTTTGGCTTCTGACTTCTTGAGCAGCTTCTTCAATCTTCTCTCAGTACCTCAGGATGATGGACTTGTCTCTAAACACACCGTGGGGCTCATTAAAATACAGACAAACAAATTTTTTTTCTTTTTTTTTGTTGTCTTCATGTCTTAATGTCTTGAACAACTAATTGGAGTTGTTTTGTAGTTTAGCTGAGGAGGAAAATTTCAAAGAGCAGCTCCCAAATGATAGATTTTTTTTTTTTTTTATGAAAGGGAATGATTTACACAGAGCCTTGGGATGCAAGAGGGTCAGGGTGCAAAGGGTTTGGATCCAAAGATAAGAGGGCAAAAGAGATTAGTAGCATTTAATCATTGACCACACTCACACCAGAGTCAATTCACACTGATATCTCAGATCTTTTTGGATTTTTTAAACTTTTGTAGATTTTAGA
>NW_020962863.1:7723-9113 GCF_003031625.1 Empidonax traillii | reverse complement strand
GTTTGACGTTTGGCATCATCGGTTCAGATTTGAGTACGAGGGGTGGAAGTTTGGGGGGAGGGTCTGGGGAGGTTTGGGGACCCCACAAAGGGGGTCGATGGCATCAGCATAACCCCAACCAAAAGCACCAGCACTGAAATGTTTGGCACAGAAATAGGTGGCGGAATCCTCGTCCCTGAGGTTGTTCATCTGCAGCGTCACCGAGCTCTGCCCGTTGTCCCTGGCGATGCTGAACCGGCCCTGCACCGACGGCGCGTATCTGGTGGCAGCACCATCATTCCTGATCGAAGCGACCCATTCCAGCCCCTTCCCGGGGCTCTGGTGAACCCAGAACATGGTGTGGCTGCCGAAGGTGAAGCCGGAGGGGCGGCAGAGGAGCCACAGGGGCTGAACGGGGCAGAGATTGGGGGTCAATGGTTGAGATTTGGGGTCACTGGTTGGGATTTGGGGTCAATGGTTACAATTTGGGGTCAATGGTTACAATTTGGGGTCAGTGTCTGAACTTTCTGCACCAAAGATTATGGTGGTCGTTGGGTTGAAGGTGGTGGTATCAACCCCCTTTGTGGGGTCCCCAAACTTCCCCAGACCCTCCCCCCAAAGCTCCGCCCCTTCACACCCAGCTCTCGCTCGTTGGTCCTGATTTTGGGCTGGTTTGGCCCCAAATTCCCCGCCTTTCACCCCAAACCCCAACTCTTTGCCCTAAATCTCAACCCTTGACCCCAAATCTCAACCCTTGACCCAAAATCTCAACCCTTGACCCCAAACCTCAACCCTTGACCCCAAACTCTGCAAAAGGTAAAGGTTGGGGTCCATGGCTGGTATTTTGGGTCAATGGAAGGCATTTGGGGTCAACGTTTGACGTTTGGCATTGATGGTTCAGATTTCGGTGCGAGGGGCGGAGCTTTGGGGGGAGGTTCTGGGGAGGTTTGGGGACCCCACACAGGGGGTCGATGCCATCAACAGTACCAGCATCAGCATTAACATATTTGGCACAGAAATAGGTGGCGGAATCCTCGTCCCTGAGGTTGTTCATCTGCAGCGTCACCGAGCTCTGCCCGTTGTCCCTGGCGATGCTGAACCGGCCCTTCACCGACGGCGCGTAGCTGGTGGTACCACCACTATTGCTGATCCCAGCGACCCATTCCAGCCCCTTCCCGGGGCTCTGGCGCACCCAGTACATGGTGTGGCTGCCCAAGGTGGTCGTTGGTCCCAACCCTGGGCCTGGTTTGGCCCCAAATTCCCCACCTTTGGCCCCAAACCCCAACTCTTTGTCCCAAATCTCTGCCCTTGACCCCAAAGATCAGTCACTGACCCCAAATCTCAACCATTGACCCCAAATGTCAACCATTGACCCCAAATCCCAACCATTGACCCCAAATCCCAACCATTG
>NW_020962863.1:0-1812 GCF_003031625.1 Empidonax traillii | reverse complement strand
TCAACCATTGACCCCAAATGTCAACCCTTGACCCCAAATCCCAACCATTTACCCCAAATCCCAACCATTGACCCCAAATCTCAACCATTGACCCCAAATCCCAACCATTGACCCCAAATCTCAACCACTGACCCCAAATCCCAACCATTGACCCATATCATGATTGTTGACCCAAATCCCAACCATTGACCCCCAATCTCTGCCCCGTTCAGCCCCTGTGGCTCCTCGGCCGCCCCTCCGGCTTCACCTTCGGCGACTACACCATGTACTGGGTGCGCCAGAGCCCCGGGAAGGGGCTGGAATGGGTCGCTGGGATCTACAGCAATGGTGGTAGAACCTACTATGCGCCGTCGGTGAAGGGCCGGTTCAGCATGGCCAGGGACAACGGGCAGAGCTCGGTGACGCTGCAGATGAACAACCTCAGGGACGAGGATTCCGCCACCTATTTCTGTGCCAAACGTGTCAATGCTGGTTTTGGTGGTGCTGATGCCATCGACCCCCTTTGTGGGTTCCCCAAACCTCCCCAGACCCTCCCCCCAAAGCTCCGCCCCTTCACACCCGGCTCTCGCTCATCGCTCCCGACCTTGGGCTGGTTTGGCCCCAAATTCTCCCCCTTTGGCCCCCAAACCCCAACTCTTTGCCCCAAATCTCAGCCCTTGACCCCAAACCTCAACCACTGACCTGAAATTTCAACTGTTGACCGAAATCTTCAACAACTGATCCCAAATCACAACCAATGACACCAAATGTCAACCATTGACCTAAACCTCAACCACTGACCCAAAATTTCAACTGTTGACCCCAATCTATACAAAAGGTCAAGGTTGGGACCAGCGGTTGAGATTTCGGGTCAGTGGTCTAAATTCGGGGTCAACGTTTGACATTTGGCATCGACGGTTCAGATTTTGGTGCGAGGGGCGGAGCTTTGGGGGGAGGGTCTGGGGAGGTTTGGGGACCCCACAAAGGGAATGGATATCCTCAGCACCACCCCAACTACCACTACCAGCATATTTGGCGCAGAAATAGGTGGCGGAATCCTCGTCCCTGAGGTTGTTCATCTGCAGCGTCACCGAGCTCTGCCCGTTGTCCCTGGCCATGCTGAACCGGCCCTTCACCCACGGCGCGTACCAGGTGTCAGCACCATCGTTCCTGATCGAAGCGAGCCATTCCAGCCCCTTCCTGGGGCTCTGGTGAACCCAGTTCATGTCGTGGTTGCCGAATACGAAGCCGGAGGGTCGGCAGAGGAGCCACAGGGGCTGAACGGGGCAGAGATTGGGGGTCAATGGTTGAGATTTGGGTCAACAATCATGATACGGATCAATGGTTGAGATTTGGGGTCAATGGTTGAGATTTGGGGTCAGTGGGGGAGATTTGGGGTCAGTGGGGGAGATTTGGGGTCAATGGTTGGGATTTGGGGTCAATGGTTGGGATTTGGGGTCAATGGTTGAGATTTGGGGTCAATGGTTGGGATTTGGGGTCAATGGTTGAGATTTGGGGTCAATGGTCGGGATTTGGGGTCAATGGTTGAGATTTGGGGTCAATGGTTGAGATTTGGGGTCAATGGTTGTGATTTGGGTCAACACTTTGGATTTGGGTCCACAATCAAGATTCCTGGTCAATGGTTGACATTTGGGGTCAGTATCTGATCTTTGGGGTCAAGGGCAGAGATTTGGGACAAAGAGTTGGGGTTTGGGGCCAAAGGTGGGGAATTTGGGGCCAAACCAGGCCCAAGGTCGGGACCAACGACCACCTTGGGCAGCCACACCATGGACTGGGTGCGCCAGAGCCCCGGGAAGGGGCTGGAATGGCTCG
>NW_020962862.1:9441-10885 GCF_003031625.1 Empidonax traillii | reverse complement strand
TGACTGCCAGACATATTTCCAGGCCAGGGAGCAGCTTATCTGTCCAATCCTGATTCAAAAAGCAGGAGGTGTGCTGGAAGTTTCATGAAGCATTTTGGGTTTAGCAGAATTCAGCATTAAAAACAGCACCTTGACACCAGCAGTAACTCACCAGAGAGAGCTTGCATTGTTTGTATTCTCTGACCATTTTTTAGGTATTATGAGAGCAGAGCAGAAACAGGCCTCGGGCCTGCGCTGCCACCTCAGCGGCCAGAGGGGACAGAAGCATTGGAGGGATGTTTTCTCTGTAACTGCAGGATCTTTGCTTTATTTTTGATGGTTCTTTGTTTTAGTAAAGTTGTTGTTCATTTTCCTGCTCCACTTGAACACCTCGTGAATTCAAAATGTTTTGTAATGCAGGGGGAGGGATTTCTATTGCATTGGAGGTGTCAACCCTTGGGACACATTGGCAATAAACCATCCAGCTGACTTAGGTTGGTGTGAGAGCTGGGGAACACAGGATAATGAGTCACCCCATGAAAGCCTTGAAACATTCTCTACCTGAAACAAAACCCAAATGGAACAGTTTGGATACAATTCCCAAATATTTTGGAAACTCCAGTCGTTACTGAGAATGGAAATTCAGCAGATAACCAAAGCCGGTGCCCTTGTGAGCGCAAAGCCAGCGGTGCTGAGGGAGGCCCTGGGAGCTCCCCAGCACCTCCCTCTCAGTGGGACACCTCTCGCAGCCTCTCAGAGCTCGGGAACCCTCCAGTTTGCAACACTCCAAAGAGCGTTGCTGATGCCCAGGACAATTCTGATCCCCCTCAACAAACACTCCTCCACCTGTGACCCTTGTCTGGTGGGAAACACAAAGGGATGTGTGGGAGGGTTTCACTGACAGAAGGGAGAATTTTGGAGAGGGACCTTTACACACCCAGATCCTGATGTGTCCACATATCTCTGCCTGGGTGTGGGTGTGAATTAACTGTGGTGTGAGTGTTGTTATTGGGAATCTATAATTCAGTCGCTGTTCAATTGTAACAAATTATACTGAATCGCTTGATAACAATTAGTTGGTCAATAATTATATGCTATGAAACACTTTTGCCCCCTTATCTTTGTGACCAAATCCTTTGCACTCTGACTCTCTTGCATCCTGAAGGTTCTGTGTAAATCATTGCCTTTCATAGAAAATTATATTTTTGTGACTTCCACTTTAAAATCTTCCTCCTCAGCTAAACTACAAAACAACTCCAATTAGCCGTAGAAGAATTGAAGTCATAAAGACAATGAAAGGAAGGGAAATAATTTGTTTTTCTGTATTTTAATGAGCCCCACTGTGTGTTTAGAGACAAGTCAATATCCCGAGGTACTGAGAGAAGATTGAAGAAGCTGCTCAAGAAGTCAGAAGCCAAACTCCCAGTCCCTTGAAGCATTGCTGGGCCCCACTGAGGGCAGGCAC
>NW_020962862.1:0-1812 GCF_003031625.1 Empidonax traillii | reverse complement strand
GAGATCAGGTTGGTCAGGCAGGACCTGCCTTTCCCAACCCCACAGTGTCTGGGCCTGATCCCCTGGATGTCCTGCCCGTGCCATGGGATGGTGATGGGAGAAATAGAAACTTGAATCCCAGTGTCCCAGAATGCCCAAAGAAGGGACAATGTAATCTTAGAGAGGTTCTGGAGAATTAGATCAGGGATGTAACTCAAACTAACAGGATGTAAATAAGATCTGTGTTCCCAGATAAGATGAAGAACAAACGTAACAGGTTTTGGTGGTTGAACAGGATGACGATGGGCCTGCTAAAGAACTGAGGGCAAGGCAACAGAGGAAGCCTGGAAGGACCAAAGAAGGACCTCCAGGGGGGTGACTGTGTGAAACAAACTAAAATGTATGTATTTAGCAAACCTGCTGTGATGGTTCGGACTTGGCTCCCTGCCAAATGCCTAACCTCTCAGTAGTAGTCCCTCTCTTCTCCCCTTTCTACTTTCTCCAGGGCAAAGGAGAAAAACTATGTAAATTGAAGAACCTGAAAACCAAGCTAGTTACATAAAAAATATATTTTATGTATATTACAGTTAAGATGCTTTGTACACAGCAAACAGGAATCCAAACACCCCCCGAAGGGATAGGGAAAGGGAGAAAAGGGACAAAAGGAAACAAAAAGGGGCACCAAATAGATATGCCCAATCAAACCCAAGAACCAGTAAAATAACTAGTAAAACAAATCTCACCACGTTCCTTAGAAAGTAGGATTGGCAGACACTGCCAGCACTCTCCAAGCTTCCACGTGGCAGGTTAGTGGATGCTGCAGGCCTCAGCCTTAGATAAGCAGGACCAACACAGGGACCCACTGTTCCCAAAGTCTGGCAGAAGAGAAGAGGAACGAAGGCTTCTCCTCCCTTTTTATTTATACCTCGATTTACGTAAAAATCGTATGGAATACTGGGAACACTGCCCCTTCCTTGGTTACAAACTGGTAACCAGGGAAGGCCTAGATTAAAACCACCACACCTGCACATCTAATGAATATGTAACCAGTGTGTGCAATAAGAAGCCCTGTCCATCTGTCATTTGGCACCTTCTGTTAGACGAACTTCCCCCCCAACATCCAGTGCTGAATAAAGAACAATTCCTGCTTCTTAATACTTACAAATTGGGGTGGAGGTGTTTGTTTCTGCTGACTTTTGTTATCAGGGCCATTGTGACACTTCTGGAACCTCCTGGAATCCAAGGGCCTTTGCCACAGTGCAAGGCCTTGTGGAGCCAAAGGCCCTTGGCCACTGGGGCAGCTCACAGAATCAAGGGGCCTGGATGACACTCCAGGGCATCACAGAACCAAAGGAGTCCCGGGAAGGTGCTGAACCTCCTGGAATCAAGGGGGCATTGTGACACTGTGACATTGTGACACTGTGACACTGTGACACTGTGACATTGTGACACTGGGACACTGTGACACTGTGACACTGTGACATTGTGACACTGGGACACTGTGACACTGTGACATTGTGACATTGTGACATTGTGACATTGTGACATTGTGACATTGTGACTCTGCAGGGCCATGTGGAGACAAAGGGGCCATTGTGACCCTGGGCAACCTCACAGCACCAAGGGCCATTGTTACACTGCAGGGCCTCCTGGATTCAAAGGAGTGCTGGGACACTCTGGACCTGATGGAATCACTGTGCAATTGGGACACCACAGAACCTCATGGAATCCTCAGGACCACTGTGACATATGGGAATCTTCTGGAATCAAGGGACCATGGTGACAGTGCAGGGCCTATGGAGCATAAGGGACCACTGTGACACTGTGGAACCT
>NW_020962861.1:7426-8506 GCF_003031625.1 Empidonax traillii | reverse complement strand
ATATTACTATTATATTATATTATATATTACTAATATATTTATATCTCTAAAAATATTTTATAGCTATTATATGATATAAAATATACTATACTACTTTACAGGAATTATATTAACTCTATATCACATTATATTCTATTAATAACTTATATTAATACTGTATTACAATATTATTATTATATAATAACATATCATCAAGAGTTAGCTACATGGTGGATTGCAGCTGATTCCAGACTTCAACATTAGGCACTCACAGCACTGCAACCCCACCCTAAAAGTTCTTATTCCAAGGTTTCCATTTCCTTTAGGAATCCACATGAGCTCTTTTCCTTGGAGATGCCTCTTTCTCATCATCCTTATCATTCTCATCAGGAAAACCAGAGATTTCAGAGAGGCCTCTCTGCCAATTGGAAAAAGAGAAAGAAATTAATTTCTCAGACTGAAAGAAACAGAAATGAGCAGTTGTAGTACACAACCCCCAGCCAACCTATGCGGGACCAACAAGCCCTGCAGCAGCAGGTTTCTGGGGGATGCCTTTTGCATTCCAAGAGCCTTTTGTCTGGAGAGTGGTTCTGAACCTGAACTGGAGCTTCCCCTGTTCCCCTGGATCTGGCCACAGAACTGTTTCAAAGTCACTTTGTAAGGTCCCAGCTGGACAGCCACAAATCCAACCTGCAAGCTGCACATCCCTTTTGCTCCTAAGTCTTCGGGGTGGGCAATAAATTTCTTGCACACACTCTTCTGTAGCTGCTCAGGAGCTTGTGGGCTAAAGATTGAAATAATCCTTGGCTTTGTAACGCACAACAGAGGTGTCACTTCCTGCATATCATTGGCTTAAAAACACGTTTCAATTGCCCAAAGGTGGGACACTAACATAGATCAAAAAAAAAAAAAACAATCCCATCTGTGTATCCCACACACAGAGCACAAACTGGGCAGGGAAAACAGCCAAGGAGTGGCAACAGTCCAATTCAGCAGAAGAGGCAAGATTAACCTGTGCCTACCAGATTACCAACAGCCTCCAGTTCCACCTAAGTTTTTCCTTAACCTTCCCCCAGATTAGTCAGGCTTTCACTAGGCAGG
>NW_020962861.1:0-1822 GCF_003031625.1 Empidonax traillii | reverse complement strand
ATCCAAATCATCAGAAAGAAAGACATTCAAACATTGTGCAAATGAAAGGGATTAACTTAGACAGTGTTCATCAGCTCTAACCCATTTCCAAACTACAGCCAGAAGGATCTGTGCACATCCCATCTAAGCCACACTAAAACTAAGTAATTAATCATTTCTCCAGGACCAAAACATTCATGAACAATTGAGTAGCAATCAGATTCACCTTTATTAAACTTCCCATAGAAACAGAGAAGAGACACAGCATTGTTCCAGTTCTATTTGGGACTCTTCCAGCAAACCAGGAGGTTTCCTATCTGGGAGAGCTGCCTTTTGCCTCCCAACCTGAGAGGTCAAGGCTGTGTCAGTGCTGAGGCTGCTGCTGAACTTACCATCAGGATGAATTCAAACAGCTCCAGCAAGGCAGAGTTGAACAAGTTGTACTTATCCCCATTGTCCAGCAGAGCATTTACAACCAGCTCGTTCAGGCCAATCATCCTCCTCAGAAAGCGAAGAGCAGCTGTGGGAAGGGAGACACATTCAAGCATTTCATCACCCCGTGCCAGGGCTCCAATCTGCTTCTTGGGGAACAACTGAAAATCCTGCTGTTATCCCAAGAGGAAGATGCACCCCCAAAGCAAGAGTATTAAGAAGCACTTGGGGAAAGTGCAGACCCAGCATTTGCTGACAAGATAAATCCCCTTTCTTTCCTTCTTGGACTTTGCTGGGTATTTGAAGGGCATCAGGGACCATTGCTTTCTTTCTCAAGTCCAGCAGCAATGCACTTCAGCATGTGTGAAGTTCAGAGGTTTGCTCCCTCCTCTACTTTTCTCTGCTCCCCTCCCACAACCAGACCCAAGTCTTTAATTATCCTGCTTCACACAATTTCATTCCCTCTCCACAGGGAGCAACAGATTCAGGACCTTCTTAAAGAAGGACAAGACTTCCATGGAAATGAGGCAAGGAAAACTACTACATGACCCACAAGAGCTATCAAGAAAGTCCATCTCTGCAAAGCACATCATCAAGCTACATCAGCAATCACAGCTGCCAGAAAGGGCAATGAAAACTCCTGCCAGTAGAAACACCACCTTTGAAGGAACAACAGTTTGCAGCAGGAGTATTCCTAACTGGCATCAGAGGGCTATTGCTGTTCTCAGCATTAGAACTCCCTTCAAAACATTTCAGGACTAAAGGGGGGAAAAAATTATTATTGTCATTACCTTTGTCATAGGAATTTTCTGATGTATCAGCCAGAAGTGGTGCAGTAAGAATGGGAATGCAATGGTCATAGAAGAAATTGATAAATTCAAATACTTCGAAGATCTAAAAAGGAATAACATCAATAAAAACTGTCATTCACATACAGCCTTTTAAGCATGAAAGAATAGGAACAGAAGAAACAGTCCAGGAAGAGTTTGACTGACTCCCTCACTTCTGCCTGCATCTTTTATTTAGCCCTGCAGCACTGTCTTCACTCAAGCAAGATTGACTTCTTTATTTTGGGAAAAATCTGTGAGACATCCAACCAATGTAGCTATCACCAAATGGCTCCCCAGCATGGATGCAAAGAGAAATGCATCAAATGCAGAAACTCCTCAGTGACTCAAAGGGATTGACAAAGTGACCTTAAACCACTCTGACCATTCAGGTCCTTTGGCCACAACAACCTGCAAACCTTTTGACTGCTATTCTGGGACATTACAATCTATTGAAACATTGATTTGGTTTCACACAGACTCTACTGGACTGCCTCAGGATTTGTCATCCAGCTCGAGGGAGCTACAGTCACACAGTGCATTGGCACTGCCACAGGGCACTGCTTGGCTTAGTGCCTGCACAG
>NW_020962860.1:8263-10126 GCF_003031625.1 Empidonax traillii | reverse complement strand
GGAAAGGAGGGGAGTGAACTGAGCCCTCAGGGAAACCCCCGCTCACTCAGGTGTGTATTATGAGGTTGTCTTACCGACCCCAGGATAACCAGAATTCCCCCCAGCAGAGGCTGCATCCTCGGAGGGTCAGCAGGCTCACAAAGAGAGCGGCGTCCCCGCAGAAGGCAACGTTGTCCTTCCTGTGAAGCTTGAGAGCCCCAAGCACGAGCCACCTGCATTTTCATCCCCTGAGCCGGGGACGTCTCCCTGGGCCGGTGTGGCAGCACCGCCCAGCCAGAGGCCCTCGGTCCCTCCCCCGTTCTGTGAGTGCCCCCCTCCAGCCAGGCGGGAGAACGTGGGGATTCCCCTCACACTTGCGCTGCTTCACTCAGGGGGTTTGATCTGTTTGGGTCTGGGGGCTTTATTTCATCTTCTCCTCTTCAGTTTCCCCTTCAAATGTCCTCTACACACAACCAGCCGATCACAGAGCACCAGTTAAAACAGCTGACACAAGAAACTCTCTCTCCAAGGACAAAGCTCCCGTTTATCAGTGAACTTGACAGGCAAGGAACAAAACTTCCACAGGTGGCTGGGCCAAACACAAATCCAAAAATATCAGCATTCCCTAATCCAAGGTGATAAAGCGTTCCCTTCAATATTCCCATTTCTTGATCACCTCTGCTCTCAGGCAGAGATCAAAACCAAGAGATGAACCGCAAGAGTGCCTCTTTCTATTGCCATCAGTAAAAGCCTTCAGGTGGAATTTGTCTTTTCCCAAGAGTAATAGGAGGAGTTCCTGAGGAAGAGTCCCACTCATCTGCACGACCCTTCCCAACCTGTCATTCAGGTCATATCTGAGCTTTCTGTGTATCATAAGAAATGGTGTGTCTTTTGCAAATGAAATCATCCCTGAAGACTTGCAGTGGATAAAAATGCTTTGGTTTGGTTTGGTTTGGTTTGGTTTGGGGATTTTGTTTGTTTATTTGTTTGTTTGCCAGACAGGTCTAGGTGGCAGAGGCAGTGCCAACAGAACGATAAGCAGTTGCTCTACACCATCTCAATAGGGTTTCTGAACATTCTGGGGGAATGATCCCTCTCGGTTACTCTTAGGGAACAGTGCCAAGGCAGCAGCCAAATTGTCAGAGGCAAGTCAGTGATGCCATCTGAACAATGCACCACTGTCCAAGTACCTGCAAGCCCACCATGGGAACCAGGGACACAGGGTCACAGGTAGTGACTGCTCTGTCTTGTGTGAGAGACAAATGGAAAAAAAAAAAAATCGTATTCCAGAAGTGTATTGTAAGAAATCGAAGTTTGTATTTGTTCCTTGTAAGAAACACAACTTTGCCACTAAAGAGGAAATGGCCACAAGTTTCTCCAAGTTTCTAAGCTGCTCTGGAGATAGTTTCTACTGAGTCCAAGGAAAGGCAGTGTCTTGGCAACTGGGGAATGTGGCTGTGGGGGATGTGACATCACAGAGGATGGATCACATCGCCAGGCAGCCCCAGCTCCATGCCAGTGGGATTCTGGCGTGCAGTGAGTGCACATGCAGGGGGAATGCTGGGCTGGATGGGGCAGGACAGGTGGCCAGGTGGTTTTGAAGGCAGAGCAACACTCAAAGCCCTGAGGGCAGGGCACTGGAGTATCCTTGGGCTGGGGGAGGAGGGGCTTAGGGCTCTCCTAAGTGGTGCCACTTGCCCAGAGAGGCTTTGGGGACATGCCAGATGGCTCCAAGCCCCCACTCCCTCCCAGCCAGACCTGCTGAGCCCCTTTTCATCCCACCAGGCCATGTCTTCGAGACTTGCGTTGGTCCTGGCTCTGCTGGCCATGGGGCCCGCCCTTTTTCGTCATGATGTGACCACGGAGAAAGAGATGCTGGAGCGT
>NW_020962860.1:0-1190 GCF_003031625.1 Empidonax traillii | reverse complement strand
ACACAACCAGCCGATCACAGAACACCAATTAAAACAGCTGACACAAGAAACTCTCTCTCCAAGGACAAAGCTCCCATTTATCAGTGAACTTGGCAGGCAAAGAACAAAACTTCCACAGGTGGCTGGGCCAAACACAAATCCAATAATATCAGCATTCCCTAATCCAAGGTGATAAAGCGTTCCCTTCAATATTCCCATTTCTTGATCACCTCTGCTGTCAGGCAGAGATCAAAACCAAGAGATGAACCGCAAGAGTGCCTCTTTCTATTGCCATCAGTAAAAGCCTTCAGGTGGAATTTGTCTTTCCCAAGAGTAATAGGATGAGTTCCTGAGGAAGAGTCCCACTCATCTGCACGACCCTTCCCAACCTGTCATTCAGGTCATATCTAAGCTTTCTGTGTATCATAAGAAATGGTGTGTCTTTCCGCAAATTAAATCATCCCTGAACACTTGCAGTGGATAAAAATGCTTTGGTTTGCTTTGCTTTGGTTTGGGGATTTTGTTTGTTTATTTGTTTGTTTGCCAGACAGGTCTAGGTGGCAGAGGCAGTGCCAACAGAATGATAAGCAGTTGCTCTACACCTTCTCAAAAGGGTTCCTGAACATTCTGGGGGAATGATCCCTTTCGGTTACTGTTAGGGAACAGTGCCAAGGCAGCAGCCAAATTGTCAGAGGCAAGTCCGTGATGCCATCTGAACAATGCACCACTGTCCAAGTACCTGCAAGCCCACCATGGGAACCAGGGACACAGGGTCACAGGTAGTGACTGCTCTGTCTTGTGTGAGAGACAAATGGAAAAAAAAAAAAATCGTATTCCAGAAGTGTATTGTAAGAAATCAAAGTTTGTATTTGTTCCTTGTAAGAAACACAACTTTGCCACTAAAGAGGAAATGGCCACAAGTTTCTCCAAGTTTCTAAGCTGCCCTGGAGATAGTTTCTACTGAGTCCAAGGGAAGGCAGTGTCTTGGCAACTGGGGAATGTGGCTGTGGGAGATGTGACATCACAGAGGATGGATCACATTGCCAGGCAGCCCCAGCTCCATGCCAGTGGGATTCTGGCGAGCAGTGAGTGCACATGCAGGGGGAATGCTGGGCTGGATGGGGCAGGACAGGTGGCCAGGTGGTTTTGAAGGCAGAGCAAGACTCAAAGCCCTGAGGGCAGGGCACTGGAGTATCCTTGGGCTGGGGGAG
>NW_020962859.1:8152-9293 GCF_003031625.1 Empidonax traillii | reverse complement strand
ACTTCTGCCCAAATAAATATTCAAATCTGAAGTTAAGCAGATTATAGCAGGGGACTATGGAAAAGTGGGAGGAACAGGGAAAAGGGTGGAAAAGTGGGAGTGGTCTGGTGGATCTGATGGTCCCATGGAGATCTTTGGGCACAGAGGGGCTGGGAAAGGGGTCGAATCCCCTGAGCTCTCAAGTTCCTGTGGGGTGCTGGGGGCTGCTGGATCCAATCTCAGCCTTGGGTTATGCCAACACCTTCAGTTTAGAGGAATTACAGAGGTGGGACTGAACCACTTTTGTCCCCCAGGGCTTTAAGGATGGCAAATCACATCTATTGATGGAAATGAATTATTTAGCGTTACAAAGGATCAGACAAAAGATCTTCATCAAAATTATTTACTGCACAATAGAAACACTAAAACTACCAGTAGTACAGCATAAGATAGGACAGTGCTCTACACTAAAGCAATTGCTGAAGCAATTCTACTCAAGCTGGCACCAAAGCAAGAATTATGAATTAGAGAGGGATGGAACTCCCCCAGACCAATGCTCGGGGGGAGATCTCTGCTCTCAACCTCCAGCAGTGACCTTGGGGGGTCCCAGCCAAGGCAGGAATCTCCACACACCCCCCAAGAAGGGTTCTGTTGGCACAACCTGCCTCTGGCAAAGGGGACTGGCCCTCTCTTGTAGAAAGGGATGGACTGACAGTCACTGGACTCCAGGGGTTGCCTCACCATCAGGGGGGTCATTCAGGGTGGGAGCAGCGGCCGAAGCTCTTCCCACAGTCGGGGCGCTCCTGGGGCTTCCCTTACTGGTGGGTCCGTTGGTGTTTGGTCAAGTGTGAGCTGCCACTGAAGCTCTTCCCACACTCCCCACACTTGTAGGGCCTCTCCCCAGTGTGGATGCGCCGGTGGGTGACGAGGGTGGAGTTGTGTTTGAAGCCCTTCCCGCAGTCGGTGCAGCGGAAGGGCCTCTCATCTGTGTGTATCCGCTCATGCAGGAGGAGATTGGAGCTGGTCTGAAACCTCTTCCCACATTCCCCACACTTGTAAGGCCGTTCCCCAGTGTGGATGAGCTGGTGCTTGCGGAGGTTGGAGCCTCTACTGAAGCTCTTCCCACATTCCCCACACGTGTAGGGCCGTTCCCCAGTGTGGA
>NW_020962859.1:0-1868 GCF_003031625.1 Empidonax traillii | reverse complement strand
CCCAGCCCTTGCCCAGCCCAGCAAAGCCCAAGCAAGCCCAGCCTGGAACTCCCAGCCCCATCTTCCCAGCTCAGGAGCTCTGTCAGAGAGAACAGGCCAGGCTGGGCGATTCTCCCTGGGCACTGATCTACTTGGGTGTTTCTCTAAATCAATTTGGGGAGCCATTTAGGAGCCTCTCTATCTGGCTGCAGGACCTGCTGAGTCGAGACCTCTCTTGGAATGCCCTGGAGATTTTCTCTGGAGAGACAAGACCTGCTGGTAAGAAGCATTCCTTTCCCTCTGTTTTAGGGTTGGGACTGGTCTTTAGTCCCAAACTCCCTCTAAGATGTGGAGGAAGGGTCCTTAGGCAAGACAGCAGATACCAAGGCAGTCTGCCCATTGTAACAACTTTCTGCTGTCCCAGGATTGTCGGTGTCTCGTTGTCCCCCTACTTGCTTTTGATTTTGATCCCCCTTGTAATGATTGATTGCTTGTTATTAGCCTTGTAGTATTTTGTTGTCCTGGGATTATTGGAACTTTGTTGTGAGCGCTCTGAACCCTCTTGTGTTTAAAACCTCTTGGCCCTGGAATCAGTGAGTGTGTGTTAAGAAGGGTGTGCATAGACAGGGATGCCTGTGGTCAGTCGTGTGTTGGTTGTGAGTTTAGAGTGTTGGATGTAGAGTGTATTAAATGTTTGTTTGCAGCCACTCTCAGTATTGTGTCCATGAAGGGGTTCAGCAGTAGGGCTGATGGGCTTTCGCCCCAGGGGAAGCACCAGAGTTGTCTGTTTGAAGGAAAATAAAGTTCAGTCTTCTTACTGAAAGTGTATATAAAGTACATTAAAAAACTTGTTAAACTATTCATTGTAAACTTTGATCTAGTTCTTTCCGGATGTCACCTGGAAAAGTCTGAAAATATTGGCTGTTTGGGCAGATACAAGGTCTTAATGCAACAACAATCTGTGTCTTTTTGAAGGTGAAGTACAATTTGGTCAGTGCAAACTAAACTTGTCTCTCTGCTGCTAAATTTAAAAGGCCCGAAATGTGTCCGATTGTTTAGACAAGTAGTAACTGTTGTGCAGGGTAGGTGTGCTTTGCTTGTATTTTGTGTGTTATGTTAGCATTTATAAGAAGGTAACTTTTGGTGAAGGAAAAGGCTTAGTTCCAAACCAGCTTTGTGTTAATACAAACTTTGCTTTTCACTGGTCAGGCTGTGTCCTCGTGCATCTTCTGTGACTGCTTGTTGGGTTTTGAGTTATTATTACACAGACAAGTTTCTTCTGCTTTCAACAGGCCAGGATCCTGTTTAGTCTATTATTGTTTTTGCAGAGAGAAAGAGAAGAGGATGACCCTTTTGTGATGGTGTGAGAAAAGGAGGAGAGACTGGCTCAGGGGAAGTTGCTGCAGGAGCAGAAGCAGGTGCCAAGAGCGGTGCAGGAAGAGGGGAAGAAAGAGGAGCTGAGAATGAGACAGAGGAGGGGCTCTCAGGGGGAAATGTGGACAGGGATTGGAGAAATCACAGCAGTGATCCCCAGAGCACACCAGAGCAGCCAAGTTTCGACTCTGGAAATGATCCTGATATTCAGCACTGTGGATATCCCAGTGGGACAACCGACAAGATGAAGTGCCCGCATGGGTCTGGAAGATGAGGACGTCCTGATACACTGTGGTGAGGCCAATAGGGCTCAATGCATGGGCTAAATATAATGATGGCACAGAGAAATGGCAAACCATTGGTACTGAGGCTTGGATCCCCAAAGGACAATTCGGGTGTATCTGTGAAAATGCAGTAACAGAAAAGGAGGATCGATGCCTCGATGCTGAAGACAGCACATGCACACTTGAGATGCTTCCCACAGGCCATGCACAGTCACAAGTGTATTATGTGGG
>NW_020962858.1:8905-10678 GCF_003031625.1 Empidonax traillii | reverse complement strand
TTTCATGTGCCAATGCATGTTAGTTTATCTAAACTTTAGCAGAATTGAACCAAGTATGTTTACACTGCTGAAGACAAAAAGTCAATTAATAACTTGTGGTTTTGAGTGTTCATGCTGCAGAACTGTTAGCTGTGTTTAGGTGACTCCAGCTTGCACTCTCAGTCATGAAGCATGAACACTGCTGAGGAGATTTTCAGCATGAATCAATCCCAAAGAGCAGACAGCATGAGGCTTAGCCAGGTTTACCTCCCTCCAGATCACACAGCAGAGTTCATGCATCCAAATGCTCCACCTATTTTCCTGCCATTCCACAAAGCACATTGCAGGCACTATAATTTCACTCTATAACAACTGTAATATTGCTTCAAATAATTAGAGCAGAGGAAAACATGTCTAAAACACTTATATTTTATATGGGTGTCACAAAGAAGCCCCAGTACAATTTCTAGGTTGTGGATACAACCAGTTCACTAGAAAGCTAACCAGACCTAGACAGTGGGGCTGTAAGTCAGCCCTCATGATTTGATCTAGGGCCAAGGTCACCCATACCTCTGTCCTGTTTAGCATACAAATTTTAGTACTAAATTTATGCTTATTTCTTGTTTATACAATTTTCTATCAAGCTTTTAGTCACAATAGGTTTTTTTCAGTATCCAATTTAATTAAAATAAATGTTCAGAAAAGCTAGCAGAAGGGAATCCCTTGTCACTGAGTTATCTTTTCTGCATACAGGGAAAATTGAATTTCCAATTACATAAACAAGACAGCTTCTTGAGGTTTATCATGCAGAGCAGGGATGACTTTACTGCACTGAACAGTTTGGAGTTACTATATTCCCATATGTTGATAACTTTTTCTTACCCTGGTATCCTTTTCAGTGTTGATACATTTATTTTGATCCCACCTGCTGGAGTCAATCTTTCATGTTGGAAAGTCAAGGGGTAGGTAAATAATTTAGTTTGGGGAGGACTAATACAAGGCAACCCTTTCCAAAACTGTAGGTGTTATACGTGCTATAAAAAGAAAAAAATAATTGTGGTTTATTTGTGATACTTGTCCATTTTATTAAAAATGAAGTGCTTAAGCTAACACAAAGGAAGTATAAAACAGTCCTGACAGTCCTGACAACAAACAATTTAAAGCTAGAGTTGCTTTTCACATATCAGTGCATACCTGCTAATATTCTTACTCAGAACATGAGATTTATCTCAACAGCTGGCTATCCAAAAATTGGTTTAATTGAAGTTTAAAGGTTAGTCTTTCTTTACTGACAAGCAAGGAAATAGGCAGTTCCAGAGGATGAGTCATTCCATCCCAGGGCAGCATATATATACATACAAACATATATATATATATATATATATATATATATATATATATATATATATATATATATATATATATAAAGTTCTTTTTTTTTTGAAGTGCTTAGACATTCTCTCCATTAACTTGACACTGAAAATAAATGAAATAAACTCTAATTTTTAGGCAGATAAAGTTAAGACAACTGAGATTAACTACAGCCTTTAAAATATACATACTTTCTTTTTTACCCCTGTTTTTTTTTTTTGTTTGTTTGTTTTCTTCTTAAACAAAGGAACCTTCCTCATGGCTAAGTAAATTGGTAATATTCACTACTATTCAATTCAGTCCATAATGAGAGACTGGCAAAATTTGTAATAATTCAACAGTGAAATAACTCCCCTTTTTTGTATTGAAAAAAAAAAAAAGGGTGAAAAAAAATACATCCATGTATTGCAGTCCAGACATGAA
>NW_020962858.1:0-1876 GCF_003031625.1 Empidonax traillii | reverse complement strand
CCTTATCAAAACCCCATGGGATTCGTTGTCCCTGGCAAGAACCCACCCTTTCACCAGAACCTTCTGTATTTCCCTGTATATAAGCTGTCTTCTTGAGTAATAAACTGCCATTTTGTGGGTCACATATTGTGTGTGTGTGTGCCCGTCTCCCAATGCAGAATGTGCCTCGGAGGTCTTCCAGCAGGTTCTTCCCCCGAACTTGCTAGAGTGGGAGTCAGTTTCTTCTGCTTTGTGCCAAGTTAAAGGACGAGAAGAAATGGCCTTAAGGTGCACTGGGGGATATTCAGGTTAGATATTAGAGATTTTTTTTTTTTTACTGAGAGAGAGGTCAAGCATAAGAATAACCAGGGAGGTGGTAAAGTCACTGTCTCTGAAAATTCTCAAGAGGCATCTGGATGTGGCACTTGGGGATATGGTATAGGGGTGGTTATGATAGTCCTGGGTTCACAGCACGACTGGATGATCTTGAAGGTCACTTCCAAGCTTGATGATTCTGTGATTCCGTGACATGATCACCAACCTTACATGGCTTGAACAGGTAAATAATGACATATATACCTACCACTACCATTAAAATCACATGCCCAAGATATACATATGCATACTCCTCAAAAGCAATAAATGCACACAGTATTAAAGTAATATGAAAAATAAAGAAAATCAGAAATGTGGACTACAGAACATAAGACCTACTCACATTTATTCTCTCCAGTAATAAGAACATCCACCTGAACCTAAACCACGGTGAATGTGCTGGAAATCACAGAACACAGACTGTTCCTACATTTATTTAAAATCCTGACCAGTAAAATTGAAAGTAGGACAAATTCATCATCAGTATAGGACAGTGTGTCTTATTTCACGCTGGACTTTGTTACAACAAAATGTAATTTTGTACTCAGCCAGTACATTGGTAGGTTATATAAAATCATAAGATCATTTAGGTTGGAAAAGACCTCAAAAATAATGCTAAGCTAACTTAGCACTGAAAAGTCTTAGGCTTTAATAACTACAGCACCAGTATTCTGCAACTGCAGAAACAGGTAATGGTAAGTAGAATAAATCTTTGGACAAAAGCAACAAACTTAGGCAGATGAAAATTGTTGCATATCTGACATGTTGGTTCTGTTTATTGCTTGGAATTTACCTTTGCTTCATGGCCCACTTTTAAAAGAGAGGAAAGATGTATTTTATTTATAACTCACATTAAATGCTGGTAAAATACAACCCTCAGCTATTGTAGAGTCACTAAAACTGATAAGGTCATCCCATCATTAAATGTAGTGGCAAAACCAGGCCACAAGTAGCAAGTCTGTTCTAATGAATTGTAGTTATTACCGTATTTTCACACATAAGGGTGTTTTACAAGTGTAATTGCTTAGACACATGTCCTATTCGCTTATTCTCTTATAGGCTGCCACGGATATAGGGCTTCATCTGTGCATTTAAGCAAGGGAAAATAGAAAGACCACTGCTCCATTGTGTGACCATTTACAAAAAAATGTGTACATAGAGAGTTTTCCTTTTAAAAACTCTTTAATTTCCCTGTCTCAAGAGACCTCGGATTCTTCATATAGTTACTACAGTCTACAATTCTAGCACAAATAAATAAATCTAACTTTTACTCAAATAAAATTTCATATTGGTTTAAGTAAATTTCATTAAGTAACTGTTGTGTCAGAAAGAGGAAGATGCTTGGCTCAGTGTTTAATTTCTAGATCTGATATAGGCAACTAGCAGGATTTTGAATATTTGAACTCTTTGAGGATGACTGGAAGCTACTTAAGTCTTTAAAATATCTACATTGATCTGAAATATTTCAAGTCCAGTCATCAGTTCTTAAGCTGCCTGTCTGTAAAAAAAATTAAAAAAAAAT
>NW_020962857.1:7059-8938 GCF_003031625.1 Empidonax traillii | reverse complement strand
AACTAGATGAACTTTGAGGTCCCTTCCCACCCAAATCATTCTGTGATTCTGTGACATTTGGGAAAAGCAATCAAGCCTTTTACATCCAGGATGTGAGGCTTATGTACGGGGACAGTCCACATGGAACAGAGAAACCGCTCCCCTGTTATACAGCCTGGTCAAGTTTGTCTCCAATTCCCCCAGCTTGAGGACCTGGACATTGTTCTGGTCGTTCTGGGCAATGGCTCCCCAAGCAATCACGGTGTTGTTGGTGGTCTTGCAGCAGGCACTGGCCCAGATGTAGTCGGGTATATTCACCCTGTCACCGCTGATGTTGAAGTTCCCAGGCACAGCCCCCACAATGACGTAAGTGGTTGGACAGTTCTCTGTTTTACTGTACATCGTTTGCTGCTCGTAGACTCTCCACTGGCCTCGGTTGAGTGAAGGGTTCATGGGCACTGCGTTGGTGAGGGTGAAGGTCGCATTCCTCTTTATCAGACTGTTGTGTTGGCCATTGGGGTTCAAATGGCCACGGTCCCAACCGCTGCTCTCATAGTCTTCATTGACAGCCTGACTAGCCATGATCTCCTCTTTTGTGACATCGGTTGCATTTGTGAGGGTTCCCACTGTTTGCATGTTTTTGGACAAATTTGAACGTACCAGCTAGACAGGTAAAGAAGAAGAAAAGTTGTTACTATTGGGGATGGGAGTAGTGGAGCAGGCTTCCCTGGAGCAGAAGTCTCCAGGTGTCAAGAACAAATTTTTCTCATCCAAGAGGAATCTACAGGTGCCCCTTCTGGAGGAACACAAGAGCTTTTAAAAGAAAAGGAGCTCAGAATATGACTGCTCTCCTTTTGACTTGGGACCTTTGTTATCCAGCCTGCAGCCCGTGCTAGGAGTGTGGCTGGATCCATGAGACAATGAGCATTTTCCTCTCTGGCTTTGAAAGGAGAAAGGTCTTGGGTGAGAAACCTTCACTGACAAGCTGGTTCTCTTTCAACCTGAGTCCAAACACACTTGTACCCCAGATCCTCCCACCCCCATTCCCTCATTCTCTGATTCCATGTGATGCTGCTACAGGTGTAGCACATTCCTGGAACACCAGTGTTTGTCTCCTGTAACCCCAGACACAGGAAGATGTGTTGAGAAAGCAGTCCTAGAGGTGAGGTTTCCCAGGGAGGGGGGCTATAAGTCACTGCAAGGATGAAAGGTTGTTTGTTCATTCATGAAAAAGACCTCAATGCACATGGGATCTGCTACTGCAGTGCTAATAATGTGTCTCACAGCTGATCTGGGCCAGGGAGCATCTTCTGCAGCCTCACTGTAAGGAAGTTGGAAACGATCAGCCTCTCCAAGGAGCTCACAATCCCCAAAGAGTCCTGAGGAACGCAAGTACTGAAAAAGAACCTCTGGAGAAAGTTACCAAAATCAGAGATTTTGTAGGTGGCCTGGCTTGGTGGTCCAGGAGGAAAAGGATCAGGTTGGATGGGGCTCTGATTAACCAGGTCTAGTGGAAGATGGTCTTGCCCATGGCAGGGGGGTTGGAATGAGATGATCTTTGTGGTTCTTTCCAACACAAACCCTTCTATGATTCTGTGATTCTATGAAAAGTGAGAAGCTTTTATCCCTACCCTGCCCTAAATGTGGAGGCTGCAGTGGTGCAATATCCTATTTGTTGTTTGAATTCCAATGAATACAAAGTGCAAATGGGGGGTTTTCTAGAACTCCAACACCTTTCTGTTCATCTTTGGGGAAACATATTTATTCTCCCTCTGGAACAGGGCACATGGATTTCTCCTCTGGTTCATGAACACTTACATTCCATCCTGATACTCTGTCCTTAGCAACGACCTTAACTTCCTCTCTTTCTGTTCCACAGTTTCCAAGGTCTTTTTTACTG
>NW_020962857.1:0-1030 GCF_003031625.1 Empidonax traillii | reverse complement strand
GCAGTGTTGCCTGTGAGTGGGAAGGGGGACAGGGTGGACAGAGGTGATGGGGAAGCAGCTCAGGTGTGCCTCTGTGCCCTGAAAGGGCAGGCAATCCTCGTGCAACGTGGAGGAGGGACATAGATTCCCTTCAGTTCACCGCTCCTGTGGGAGTCATCCAGGGCCTGAGATGGTTACTGCTCAGCTGTGGCCCTGAACCTGACAGTCCTACTGACATGACTCTCCTTACACCTGCCTGGAAATAAATTCTTTTCCCTATGCTTTGTATCTCTGGGAAAAGAAATAGTTGTACCTTGTTTGGAGTCTTCCTTGGGGTTCCTGCCACACATGCAGGAGGCAGATCTGACTGTTTTGGAGTATAGGAAAATCCCCGAGGGTCTTGTGTTTAAAGACTATCCAAAAACACTTTATGGAGTGCCAGTTGTATTGTTAACCACACGCAGACCACAGCACTGATGCCACATCCAGTCTCATCTTAAACACCTCCAGGACAGTCAGTCCACCACCTCCCTGGGCAGCCCATTCCAATGGCTGATTACTCTCTCTGTAAAAAATTTCTTCCTAATATCCAACCTAAACCTCCTCTGGCACAGCTTGAGACTGTGCCCTCTTGTCCTACTGCTGGCTCCCTGGAGCAGAGCCCAATACCCCCCTGGGCTCCCCGCTCCTGTCAGGGAGTTGTAGAGAGTGAGGAGGTCTCCCCTGAACACCTGAGGGGCCCAGAACTGGACACGGCACTCCAGGTGGGGCCTCGCCAGAGCTGAGCCCAGGGGAAGAATCACTTCCCTGCTCCTGCTGCCACACTGTTCCGGATTCAGGCCAGGATCCATCGGCCTTCTTGGCCACCTGGGCACACTCTGGCTCATGTTCAGCTTCCTGTCAATCCAGACTCCCAGATCCCTTTCTGCCTGGCTGCTCTCCAGCCACTCTGTGCCCAGCCTGTCGAGCTGCAGGGGGTTGTGGTGGCCAAAGGGCAGGACCCGGCACTTGGCCCTGTTGAACCTCATCCCACTGCAATCAGACCATGTCT
>NW_020962856.1:8140-10022 GCF_003031625.1 Empidonax traillii | reverse complement strand
CCTTCCTTGTGGGAGGACTGTCCAGTGATAGCGCTGAGATGGTTCTGCTGTGTTGATGGAAGGCACTGTAAATGTGAACCCACGAGAGCCTTTATTCAAGTCTACTAGTCTGTATTCAATGTTAAAGAAACGATCTTTTCTATCAATAAGAACAATAGGCCACTTTATAAAATATCATTGTTGGTGATGGAAACCCTGGCTGGAGAGCCCCCATCGGCTCTATAATTTTATTGAGTTCTCTTAAATCCTGTAGCAGTCTCCACTTTCCATTGGACTTCCGTATGGTAAAAATAGGAAAATTCCAGGGACTATCAGTTGGCACAACATGCCCCTTTGCTAGTTGTTCATGTACTAGTAGGTTGATTTGCTGCAATTTCTCTCCCTTTAGGGGCCACTGGCATACCCAGATTGGTTGGTCAGAGAGCCATGTGAGGGCAGGAGATTGCAGCTCACCAGTGGCCTTTAAACTAAATTTGAGGTAGTTGGTTGGACTCCCCATTGTCCTATGATATCTCTGCCCCAGAGGGTCATTGGGATATTAAGGACAGAGGGCTTTGCTGAGGCAGTTTTACCTTCTGGTCCTTCAGTCAGTAAAGTGGAGACACTTTGGAGCGGTGTCTGGGCTCCTCCTACCCCTTTGATGTCGATGCAGGGCTCCGTAGTGCTCCATTCCTTCAGCCAGTCACTCTCCACAAAGATCGTGACGTCTGCTCCTGTGTCTGTAAGACCTTGAACTCGAGCACATTGGTCAGTGTTGGGAAAAAATACTGTGCAGGTCAACATTGGCTGATGGAGTAAAATGGACTGTGACCCCTGGACCATCGGCACAGAGTCCAAAGTGTCCCCCCCTACAGCAATGGGGGTTAAATTGGCAATGGGTGTTTCTGTGTCTGGCTCCACAGGTGGAAATAGAGCTTTTACAGTCACTCCTAATGCCTTAGGGTTGTCTACAGTCACTGACTGTGGGATAACTCTTAACCCTGTGTTATTAGATGGAGCAGTCCCAGTTAAAATGTATTTTCCAGCAGTGGTGACACGGAGCCTCCTTCTGTTGTTGTTGCAATGCCAGGATTTCAGTTAGTAGGGATTTGTTGTACGTGTTGGATCCTACACTGGGAGACACCTTAACCGTGTCCACTGAAGTGGGATCTTTGAGGGACCTTAATATTTCTTTGATTGTTTTAGTGTCATTTTCAGGAACAGTGCATCTTGAGCCTCTAGATTCATTTTCACTAGTTGTTTAGGTTCTAGAAAAAGATTCCTAGAAAAGTCATTGAGTCTCTGGAAGCATTCAGACAGCATCTGTATATGGTTTAAGAATGATTATGGTGGTTCTGGTTGACAGTTGGACAAAAAGATATTAAAGGTCTCTTCCAACTGTGATGATTTTGTGATTCTCTCACCTGTCATCACAGTTTCCACATTTGTGCTCTAACAAGATCTTTTCTCAGTTGGATCCCTCAGTGGGACCCATTAACACCACAAGAAACTTTACAGTTTGAATCTCACTTTGGTTTCTCCAGAGGTTCCTGCAACTCTCCTCAGGGTCTGATGTTCAGGGACTCATCCCCAAAGCCCCCAAGGCTGATGAAATGCCTGGGGCTGTTGCTGTGCTGCTGAGCTGGGCCGGGCTCCTGGCACAGGGAGCTCCTGGCAACCAAGAAGAGCTTCAAAGACACAGCTCTGCTGCTGAGCAGCTCCTCTGCACAGCCCAGCAGGGCTGAGGGCACTGCCTGCAGCACCCAGGGCACAGGAGAGAAGGCAGAGAGATGAGAGGCAGCCTGGGCTGGGAGGGGACTGAGCTCTCACTGCAGGAGAAACCTTTCCAGGATTTGAATGAAGAATTTTCTGGTTGTAGGAAAGAAACTTCCCTTCCTGCAGG
>NW_020962856.1:0-1075 GCF_003031625.1 Empidonax traillii | reverse complement strand
GATTTAGACACAAAGATAAGGGGGCAAAAGAGATTAGTAGCACTTAATCATTGACCAACTTAACAGTTAGCAAGTGATTCAATAGCATTTGCTACAATTTTAAACAGTAACTGAATTATAGATTCCCAATAACAACACTCACATCACAGTCAATTCACACCCACACCCAGGCAGAGATGTGTGGACACATCAAGATCTGGGTGTGTAAAGGTCCCTCTCCAAAATTCTCCTTTTAGTCAGTGAAACCCTCCCACACATCCCTTTGTGTTTCCCAGCAGACAAGGTTCCACCAGGCTCTGAAGTGTCCCAATGGTCCCTTCATTCAATGAGTTCCCACCGTGTCCCAGTGACCCCTTGATGCCACGAGTTTCTGTGCTTTCCATGTTACCGCTCTGCTCTGCCCTGGGGCGGCCTCACCTCAACATTGGGGCAGTTTGGGGGGACACAATGGAAGGGAGAGATTGAGCCATTGGAGAGTGTCCAAAGGAGGCCACGAGGATGGGGAAGGGCCTGGAGGGGAAGGTGAGTGAGGACACTGAGGGCACTTGGTGTGTTCAGCTGGAGAAGAGGAGACTGAGGGGAGACCTCACTGCAGTCACAACTTCCTGGGCAAGGACAGAGGAGGGGCAGGCCCTGAGCTCTGCTCTGTGGGGACCAGGGACAGCACTGAGGGAATGGCCTGGAGTTGTGTCAGGGCAGGGTTAGGATGGATCTTGGAAAAAGGTTCTTCCCCCAGAGGGTGTTTGGGCACTGAACAGGCTCCTCAGGGCAGTGGGCACAGCACCAAGGCTGACAGAGCTCAAGGAGTGTTTGGATGATCCTCTCAGGCTCATGGTGTGAGCCTTGGGGATGGTCCTGTGATGGGCTACGGGTTGGACTGGATGATCCTTGGGGGTCCTTTCCAACTCAGCATTATTTGTCATTCTGTCTTTCTTTGTCTTTGGTTTGGTTCTGTTTGGTCATTCCCCCCACTTTTGAATTTCCTCTGACCCATGAGTTTTTTCTTCACTGTCTTGTGCCTTGGTGGGCACCTGATGGCCAGACAAGTTTATCCAGCTCAGTCTCCTTGACCAGA
>NW_020962855.1:8873-10451 GCF_003031625.1 Empidonax traillii | reverse complement strand
AATTCCCATTAAAAAAACACCAAAATTCCCATTTAAAACACCAAAATTCCCATTAAAAAAACCCAACCCCCCCGAAATTCCCATTAAAAACCACCAAAATTCCCATTAAAAACACCAAAACCCCCCAAATTCCCATTAAAAACCACCAAAATTCCCATTAAAAACACCAAAATTCCCATTAAAAACCCCCCCAAACCCCCCAAATTCCCAATAAAACCCCCTCCAATCCCGCTTTCCCGCACCCGATCCTGGTGTAGAGGGGAAGGCTCCGGCCCTTGGAGCTGAGCTGGAGCTCCACGACCGCCGGCACCGACCCCTCGGCATCCTCCAGCTTCACCAGCAGCCTCTTCCGCCGGGAAATTCCCGATCCTGAGGGGAAAAATCGGGATATGAGAGCGGGAAAGGCTCCCAGGCAGCCTCTTCCGATGGGAAATTCCCGATCCTGAGGGGGAAAATTGGGATAAGGAGGCGGGAAAGGCTCCCAGGCAGCCTCTTCCGCCGGGAAATTCCCGATCCTGAGGGGAAAAATCAGGATAAGGAGGCGGGAAAGGCTCCCAGGCAGCCTCTTCCGCCGGGAAATTCCCGATCCTGAGGGGAAAAATCGGGATAAGGCAGCAGGAAAGGCTCCCAGGCAGCCTCTTCCGATGGGAAATTCCCGATCCTGAGGGGAAAAATCGGGATAAGGGAGCGGGAAAGGCTCCCAGGCAGCCTCTTCTGATGGGAAATTCCCGATCCTGAGGGGGAAAAATCGGGATAAGTCTCTTCCTTTGGGATTCCTGAGGGGGAAAAAGCGGGATAAGCCTCTTCTGGTGGGAAATTCCTGATCCTGAGGGGAAAAATCGGGATAAGGAGGCGGGAAAGGCTCCCAGGCAGCCTCTTCCGCCGGGAAATTCCCGATCCTGAGGGGGAAAAAACCAGGATAAGTCTCTTCCTCTGGGATTCCTGAGGGGGAAAAAGCAGGATAAGCCTCTTCTGGCAGGAAATTTCTGATCCTGAGGGGAAAAATCGGGATAAGGGATTGGGAAAGGCTCCCAGGCAGCCTCTTCCGCCGGGAAATTCCCGATCCTGAGGGGAAAATTCGGGATAAGGCAGCAGTAAAGGCTCCCAGGCAGCCTCTTCCGGCGGGAAATTCCCGATCCTGAGGGGAAAAATCGGGATAAGGGAGTGGGAAAGCTTTTCCTGTGGGAAATTTCTGATCCTGAGGGGAAAAATTGGGATAAGGGAGTGGGAAAGGCTCCCAGGCAGCCTCTTCTGCTGGGAAATTCCCGATCCTGAGGGGAAAAATCGGGATAAGCCTCTTCCTCTGGGATTCCTGAGGGGGAAAAAGCGGGATAAGCCTCTTCTGGTGGGAAATTCCCGATCCTGAGGGGAAAAATCAGGATAAGGAAGCAGGAAAGGCTCCCAGGCAGCCTCTTCCGGCGGGAAATTCCCGATCCTGAGGGGGAAAATCGGGATAAGGAAGCAGGAAAGGCTCCCAGGCAGCCTCTTCTGGCAGAAAATTCCCGATCCTGAGGGGAAAAATCGGGATAAGGGAGTGGGAAAGGCTCCCAGGCAGCCTCTTCCGATGGGATATTCCCG
>NW_020962855.1:0-1889 GCF_003031625.1 Empidonax traillii | reverse complement strand
GAACTGGGAACTGGGATGGGAACTGGGAAGGGGGTACCGGGGACTGGGATGGGAACCGGGAACCAGGATGGGAACCGGGAACCAGTATGGGAACTGGGAACTGGGATGGGAACTGGGAAGGGGGTACCGGGGACTGGGATGGGCACCAGGAACCGGGAAAGGAACTGGGCACCGGGATGGGCACCGGGGACTGAGATGGGAACTGGGAAGGGGGTACCGGGGACTGGGATGGGCACCGGGAACCGGAATGGGCACCGGGCACTAAACTTTCCCCTCCGGTCCCGGTCCCGGTGCCTCCCCCGGGAGCCACCGGGACGAGCCCCCGGTGCCGGTGCCCCCCGTTACCTGCCCTGCCGCGGAGCGCACGCACAGGTACCACCCTCCGCCGCGGTGCCCGAAGCCTTTACCCACCGCGGCGGGCGCGCCCTCCGCCGTCACCGTGATCTGCGGGCACGGGGAGCGTCACCGACACCGGTACCGGCACCGGGACGGGCTCCGTGAGGCCGCCATCCCTTCCCCTCCCCTCGCCGTGCCCCCCGTACCGCGGTCCAGCCCGGCGGGACGGCCTCGGGCCCGGCCGCCCAGCCCACCCCGGTGAGGGGAGACGGAGCCGCCGCCGCCGCCGCCATCGCGGCCCGTCCGCGGCACCGGAGCGACGGGGACACGCCCACCCAGCACCGGCGCGCTGCGATTGGCTAAAGGCGGAGGAGTGGCTCCGGCGATTGGGCGAGGGGTGTGATTGACAGGCGGGCTGTCCAATAGGAGGAGAGAAAGCCACAAACGCGGAAGCGCGGGAGTCGAAATCACCGGAGGGGACAGAGGGGTCTCCCCCGACTTTATTAACGGCACCACCGACAGCGCGACCACCGCGGCCCCTCAACCTGCCGGCGGGGCGGGGGCCGAGCCCACCCCGGTGAGCGGCGACGGAGCCGCCGCAGCCGCCACCGCGCCCCGTCCCCACCGGAGCGGCCAAGTCCCACCCACCCGCCACCGGCGCGCTGCGATTGGCTGAGGGCGATGAGTGACAGGACCCCGGAACAATAAGGATTGAGCAAAACCCCACCCAAATGCGGAAGTGAATAGCACCGGGAGGGGACACCTGAGGGGACACCTGAGGGGACACCGGGAAGGGGTTTCGGAGTTCCCCCCAACTTTTATTCCCGGCAGCACCTTTATTACAGCGCGACCCCCGCGGTCCCCCCTCAGCCCTCCAGCAGCCTGCACACCGGCGAGCTCTCCAGCTGCCGGAAGGTCCTGGAGCCTGGAACGGGGCGGGAAATCCCCATCAAAAAAAAAAACAAACAAACAGAAACATCAAAAAAAAAAACCCAAAACACGCTAACCCCCCCCCCCCCGCCCACCCCGGGGGTCCCTCTTACCGAGGCGCTCCGAGACTCCCCTCAGGCAGCACCGGCTCTCCTCGCCGAAGGCCGTCAGGAGCCCCCCAGCCTGGCACAGCTCGTCCAGCTGCGGAAAAACCGCCCCAAAATGAGCCGAAAACGACACAAACTGACCCAAAGCGCCCCGGGAAATCGGGGATGGGCTCACCACGAGCTCCACGCAGCGCAGCGCGGGGCCCTGGTCCAGCAGCAGGCGGGAGTAGTCGGGTTTGGAGCCCAGAACGGCGCTCTGGGAGCTGGGCACGGCCGGGGGGGACCCGCGGGGGTCGGCACGGAGGGTCTCCAGGAGCCTGAGGATGAGTCAAAGTGACGCAAAATGGCCCAAAATGGTCCAAATTTTGGGGTTTGGTGTCTGGGGGGGTGACAAGGAGGGTCTCCAGGAGCCTGAGGGGGAGTCAAAGTGACCCAAAATGACCCAAAATGACCCAAATCGGGGGGTTTGGTGTCTGGGGGGGTGACAAGGAGGGTCTCCAGGAGCCTGAGGGGGAG
>NW_020962854.1:7819-9139 GCF_003031625.1 Empidonax traillii | reverse complement strand
CCTGTCCCTGCCTGTGCTCAAAGGGCTCCCACCCCCAGGACTGTGCTCAGAGAGCACTCAGGCCTTGCAGCCAGAAAGGGGCTCACAAGGCCAGTGTGGAAGTGGAAAGAGCAGCTCTGCAAAGCCCAAGCTCTGCTGCTCCCTGGCAGTGCTGCTGTGCTGGGATTCTTGTGCCCTTGCCCTTTGCAAATCCCCCCTGCCCTGCAGTGTGCTGTCCTTTAGGAACAGCTGAGAAGAAGGGTCTTGGACAAAGAAGGCACTGCAGGGTCCTTTATTTTGTTTAAATACTCAGAGAGCACAATTCAACGTTTTTACATCTCTGGGTCCAATTCAATGGACACAAAATTAGGGGGCAGATGCATAATAATATTTAATTGCACAGGCATTTATTGCAGGAAGAACCTGAAGATCACTGCAGAAAACCTGAGCAGGAAGGCTGAGCAACTAAGGAGTCCCCTTCTGAATGCTACACACCAGAAAACAGTCACTTTATTCCTCCTGAAAAGCATCCAGTCATCATTTTCCTTATGGCATCCCTGACCTCCTGGTTCCTCAGGCTGTAGATGAGGGGGTTCAGTGCTGGAGGAACCACCGAGTACAAAACTGACAGTGCAAGATCCAGAGATGGGGAGGAGATGGAGGGGGGCTTCAGGTAGGCAAATGTTCCAGTGCTGATACACAGGGAGACCACAACCAGGTGAGGGAGGCACGTGGAAAAGGCTTTGTGCTGTCCCTGCTCAGAAGGGATCCTCAGCACAGCCCTGAAGATCTGCACATAGGAGAAAACTATGAAAATGAAACAACCTAACATTAAACAGGCAGTAACCACAAGGAGCCCAATTTCCCTGAGGTAGCCTGAGTGTGAGCAGGAGAGCTTTAGGATGTGAGGGATTTCACAGAAGAACTGGCCCAGGGCATTGCCCTGGCACAGGGGCAGGGAAAAAGTATTGGCTGTGTGCAGCAGAGCATTGAGAAACCCAGAGGCCCAGGCAGCTGCTGCCATGTGGGCACAAGCTCTGCTGCCCAGGAGGGTCCCGTAGTGCAGGGGTTTGCAGATGGCAACGTAGCGGTCGTAGCACATGATGGTCAGGAGGGAAAACTCTGTTCCAATCAAAAAAACAAAGAAAAAGGCCTGTGCAGCACATGCTGTGTAGGAGATGGTTGTGGTGGCCCAGAGGGAGTTGTGCATGGCTTTGGGCACAGTGGTGCAGATGCAGCCCAGGTCTGTGAGGGAGAGGTGCAGCAGGAAGAAGTCTCTGGGGGTGTGCAGGTGCTGGTCGCAGGCTACGGCGCTGAGGATGAGGCCGTTGCCCAGGAGGG
>NW_020962854.1:0-1898 GCF_003031625.1 Empidonax traillii | reverse complement strand
TTTAAAGGTATGAAAGAACCTTCTGCTGTAATAGGACAATTAGCTGTAAAACACAAAGATTTCTGTTATGGGAATGGGTTTTTTTAAGCTTTCAGTTTTCCAAACGCGTTACTCCATATCCTGAGATGCTCTCCAAAGTCTCCCACAAAAGCAGATTGCAGCTTTGGGAGCTCTTGGGGAGAGATCCAGTCGTTATCTATGTTCCTCTGTCTACTGTTCAACTAACTCAATTACAGATTCATAGCTCTGATTTTCAGTTAGCCATTGCTGATTACAGGGGTCAATTTTCAGTTCACCTTCCACCTATTCCTTTCTTGCAGCTGCTAGCCCTTACTCAGCCAGAGCTCACACACAACTATTCTCCTGTTCCACTAACAAGTGCTAGAACTGTGCTCACAGATGGTTCTGGCAGAACGTCTAAGGCAGCAGTCACCTGGCTCAGAGCAGGAAAATGGGTATATGACATGCACAAGGTAAGAGGTTCCTCTCAGATAGCAGAGCTCTCTGCAGTCATACCTGCATTTACACTATTTCCTGAGCCTTTAAACATTGTTTCCCATTCAGCCTCTGTCGTTGGAGCAGTCTGATGAATTGAGAATTCATCCATAAAAGATATCTCCCAATTACAATTAGCTCATGTGTTCAAATCATTACTGTATGAAATTAGTCATTGTAATCACAAATTCCACATAATCCACCTGTTTTCTCACACTTCTCTCCCAGGGCCCATCCCAACAGGAAATCATGAGACAGATCAAATAGCTGATACAGGGCACCTTGCCCAAACTGCAGTGGTTCCAAACAATTTTGAAAAAGCAAAGCTGCCCCACAGCTTTTTTCACCAAAATGCAAAATCCCTCAAAAGAACATTCCACCTTACACTATCTCAAACCAGAGCAATTATTTCTGTGTGCCCTGACTGCCAGAGACTCACTCCTCTACCATCTGAGGGGGTAAACCTTTGTGGAATTAACCCACTTGACATCTGGCAGTTGCGTATAAGGCATTATTCACCATTTGGAAAATTAAAATACATCCATGTGTCCATTGACACGTGTTCTGCTGCCATTGCAGCAGCAGCACATGCAGGAGAGAAGGCCCAAGATGTCAAAAAACACCTCATAACTGCAATATCAATCCTTGGAATCCCCAAAATGATAAAAACAGATAACGAACTGGCATACACTTCTTACTCTTTAAAAGAGTTTGTCAACATGTGGGGCATCTCCCATGTCACAGGGATCCCCCACTCCCCCACTGGTCAAGCAGTGCTAGAGCGTGCTCATCAAACACTCAAGGATATGTTAACCAAACAACAAACCAGCACAATTGGACTGAGATGGTGAGTGTGGGAATGGTTGGGGTTTGGTCGATGTGCTGCTCAAGTGATGCACTGATTTTGGTTTCCTTTCTTGGAGCTGAGGAAGAGAAGAACCCAGGGACTGCAGGAACCCCTGAACCAGCCCAAGAGACGTGCTTTTGGAAGGTGGATGGACAGGTCCAGCTCTCTGCAAGATAAGTGGAGGGCTCTGAGCCAGAGAGGGGATGAGAGCCGGGTACAGGCTTGGGAATTGCCAGGACGGCTTTTGAAATGAGCGTAGGGAGGGGATGTCTCAGAACAAGTCCCTTAGGAGAGGGAAGCGGAGAGGCTGAGTTTTGACCCCAGCACTGGGGTGTGCAGGGCAGAGCAGAGAATCTCCCCCATGTAAGATTCTTGTGGATCTGTCTTTGGAGTTCTGACAGGCACCACTTATGACCTATCCTCTCTATTCCAGAACAGGCCCTGGACACCAAAGGATCAACACCCCACACCAGCACAGTCAGATTCAACCATGTGCTTTGAGGCCTTTTGTGATGTCACAGCCTATCCTGTCCATTCTGGATCAGCCTATGGATAC
>NW_020962853.1:7026-8926 GCF_003031625.1 Empidonax traillii | reverse complement strand
CCGCAGGGCTCCACGGCAGCGGGGCTTTCGAGGGCCCCCAGGCAGAGCAGGCAGCTCCCGGCGGCTCCTGGCGCTGCTGCCTCATGCCTGGCGCCCTCCATCGCTGCTCCGGCCCTTGAGTCTTCGCAGCTGCTGCTGGTACTTGGGGGGTGCTGCTGCAAGGACTCAAAGGCTTGGCTTCCACTGGCGGCACTCGGAGGCTCCTCGGCTGCTGGTGGCACTCGGAGGCTCCTCGGTCCCTGTCGAGACTCAGAACCTCCTCAGTCACTCTCCACTCTCTCTGGCTCCTCGGCCACTGGCGGCTCACAGTCCGGCGTGCTGTGGCAGTACTCGACGGCTCGAGTGCTGCCCGCAGACCTCGTCTGTGTGCTGCTGCCGGTGCCCGGCACTGCCTTTTATAGTTACCCGCTGCAGGTGATGTCATAGGGGGATTGTGACGCCGGTGACATCCCAGAGCTCCCAGGGGCACGCTCAGGGCGCAGCCACGAGCTCCCCCGTCCACACAGACAGAGCCTGGGACACAAAGCCCACCCAGCAATGGGCGGCACACCTCGGCGTTTGCCCAACTCCCTTCCAGCACGGTCCCTGCTTCTGGTGGTGGTTGTGCCAGCATCACACTCAGCAGCACCAACTCCGCAGAGCTGCTTTCCAGGGTGTGTCCTGCTGCCTGGAGCTCTTGCTCCCCAGGGGAAGGACTCTGCTTCTGCCTGGGTTGAACTTCCGCAGGCTCCGTCAGCCCCTTTCTCCAGCCTGTCAAGGTCCCTGTGGGTGCAGTGTCATCCTCTGGTGTCTCAGCAGCTCCTGCCCACAGGGGATCCCCAGCAAACTTGCTGAGGGTGCCCTGGGCCCCATCGTTCAGGCCGCTGGCGAGAAGGCAGAGGAGCAGGCTCAGCACCGAGCCCTGGCCTACAGCCCTCACGCTCGGCCGCCATCTTGGCTTCACGCTGCTGACCCCCGCCCTCTGCTCACAGACCCGCAGCAGCAACAATTCAAAGGACTTCTTCTCAGGCAGATACCATTTGCAAAGTTTGGCCTTCCCCAAGCCTCCTCTCTCCAAACTCATGACAAATGTCTGGGTGATCATTTCTTGGCCCCCAATGAGCCTTTTCCTCTTCAATAAAAGCAGCTCTGGAATACAAGGTAGCATCTGTTCCATTGTTTGCCTCTTCTTCCCCTTTTCCTTTGGATACCACTGGAGTTACTATTCACTGAGACCACCTCTCCTAATCATTTTGTACTCTCTGCAAAGAGGTGGAGGTTACTCAGTGGAGAATCTCCAGTGCCAGGCACCTCCAGGGCCCCACTGCTGCTGCCACCACTGCCCTGTTTTGAACTAAATGGAAGAGGCTTTTGGGATCGCTGGCCAACCCAGCAGAGTTATCCTCCACCTGCAGCTGGGAGGCCACTGCTCATAGCTCTGTCTTTCCCAGGGGATTTCACCTCTCCAAGGGCTTTGGCTGTTTGTCCCACCTTTCCTATCACATGGTTGGAATCAGCTCAGTGCCAGCTGTTTCAGGACAGCCTGTTTAACTTTCCTGTGGCTCAAAGCCAGGCTCCCTGTTACACCTCATTAATCCCTTCTTTCCAAGTTCCCTCCTTCATCCTTCTGGTGACTATTGTTGTCAGCTACTGTAGGTGGTGGGGAACTGCCCCACCCCTCAGCCATGCTGTCCCCATTGCTGTCTGCTCCCCCACTGCCATCAGGGCAGCGTTCCATCTTGGTGGCTTCTCCAAGGACCAGTTAATCCTCATAAAATTTCTTTTTAGCTGCCAGGCTTCACTCTCGGTTCACTTTGGATGTGTTTCATCGCAGACCTGAGTTAGTTGGGCTCTCTCTAACTCACATTTATTGATAAATAAAAATCCATACTATTGACTGATGTATGGTCTTGTTTGCATC
>NW_020962853.1:0-1241 GCF_003031625.1 Empidonax traillii | reverse complement strand
ACCTGGAATGCCAAAGGAGGAGGAACAGAAGCTTTCCTGGGTAAAAGAGACCACTTTTGGTACTCATTCTCCCACAGACAGGCAGGTTTGGAAAGCCAACCTGCATGTCAGCAAGGTGCTATTAATAACTCTGCTTTATCCTGAAGTATTTTGCAAAGTCAACCAACATGAGAAAACGTGAGAGCTCAGCAGGAAATAGGTGATAAAAGTCTACGGCATCAGAGTCAGGCTCTGCAGAGCGCCCTTTCAGCCTCTGCATTCCCACCAGCTAATCCAGGGGTTGGGAAGGGCTTCCCACAATCCGTACAGCAGCGTCAGTGTACCAGACATATTTCACTGCACTCATTTCTGCACTTCCATGTGAGAACACACAGTTCTGTGGGTAAGAAGCCTTCCACTTCCCCGTCCAACTGGTGTTTGCCTTTCACTCCCTACTGCAGACAATGCATTTCTTTCCAGGCTTTTTGCAGGCTCCACTCCCACTGTGGAAGCAAAGAGCAAAGCTTTGGAAAGGCTGGAAGAGCCTGCAGCCTGGGCTGCTGCTGCCCTCTCCTGGGTCAGCATCCCAGGAGCACGATGTTTTCTGTCACTACAGTGCTTTAATAGGGCACTTCCTTTTCTTCTGCTTGCGGCATTTCAGGACAAAGCACAAAAACGAGAGAGGAAAGGAATGGCTTTAGCCATTGCCACTCTTTAGACTCGATTATAAATGAAGAGAAGCCAACTGATTGTTTCCAGCACCCTCAGCTTGACCTCACTGCCTTGCTGTGCAGCATCCAGCCTGTCTGGAGGTGCCTGACCGGGCAAGCTGGTCTCACTTCCAAAGAGCTGGAATTCCAGCTAGCTGAAAAGTGGAGATGTAACTGTACATCCTAAGTCCATGGCACCTGGGCAAACAACATGGATAAGCGACCATTGTTACTTTTCCAAACTACCTGGATGGCAGCAAAGCCAATGTGAGTTTTTTAGTTCTCATGTCACTGGAAAATGCCAAGAGCAGCAGAAGTGCTGGTGGGAATAAGGACCAGAGACTCAGTGAAGTGTAGAGGAATAAACACATCCTGATCTCACTCCATGCAGTGCTCTTCTTACCTTCAGTGTTGGTCTCTGACCGGTGGACTAAGTCCATTTGCCTCCCTGGGAGCCCTCTGTGTCAGAGGGCCTGGCTGGGAGAGTGGAAAAGCAAGAGGGGAGCCAGACAGGAGACTGATTGAGTCCATCCGAAAAAAAAAAAAAAAAAA
>NW_020962852.1:7703-8832 GCF_003031625.1 Empidonax traillii | reverse complement strand
CTGACCCCCAGCAGTGACTGAGCTGCCAGAGCACTCAGGCCTTGGGCAAGGAGCAGAAAGGAGAGGGAGGCAGTGGAAAAAGAGCAGCTCTGAAAAGCCCAAGAGCTGCTGCTCCCTGGCACTGCTCCTGTCCCAGGACTCTTTACCCCTTCTCCTCTGCACACAGGAACTGCCCTCCAGCTGCAGGGAAGTTCTTGGAGCAAGAATATGGAAAAAGGATTCAAGTTCTTTATTATACTCCAAGACTGGGATTCCTCATATACAGAATAACAAAGGCAGGATATTTGACAAAGCAGTTGCTACAGGAGTTTTATTTTATTTACACAATTGTGGGTCAAAACAAAGAGAGAAAGAGTGAATTAGGTATGGAATAAAGAATAAGTTTCTGTGTTAAGAACAGAAAAAGAGGAAAAAACACATAAAAACTCCACCAGTGCCACTCCCAAAAGCTTTAGAAGGCAGGTTGGGCCAATGAAGGGATACACAGTGTGTTTTTGGCAGAAGAAAAGAAGCAGGTTATTGTTCCTGAAAAGCATCCAGTCATTGTTTTCCTTATGGCATCCTTGAGCTCCTGGATCCTCAGGCTGTAGATGAGGGGGTTCAGGGCTGGAGGAACCACTGAGTACAAAACTGACAGGGCCAGATCCAGGGATGGGGAGGAGATGGAGGGGGGCTTGAGGTTGGAAAATATGCCAGTGCTTACAAAGAGGGAGACCACGGCCAGGTGAGGGAGGCACGTGGAAAAGGCTTTGTGCCGTCCCTGCTCAGAGGGGATCCTCAGCACAGCCCTGAAGATCTGCACATAGGAGGAAACAATAAAAACAAAACAGCTAAACACTAAACAGCCACCAACCCCAATGAGCCCAATTTCCCTGAGGTAGCCTGAGTGTGAGCAGGAGAGTTTGAGGATGTGAGGGATTTCACAGAAGAACTGGCCCAGGGCATTGCCCTGGCACAGGGGCAGGGAAAATGTATTGGCTGTGTGCAGCAGAGCATTGAGAAACCCAGAGGCCCAGGCAGCTGCTGCCATGTGGGCACAAGCTCTGCTGCCCAGGAGGGTCCCGTAGTGCAGGGGTTTGCAGATGGCAACGTAGCGGTCGTAGCACATGATGGTCAGGAGGGAAAACTC
>NW_020962852.1:0-1901 GCF_003031625.1 Empidonax traillii | reverse complement strand
GGATGGGCTGTGACATCACAAAGGGGTCTCTAGAACACAGATAGGGTTGAACTGTCACATGGTATGGGCTTGGTTTTTTGGTATCCACAGGCTATTCCAGAATGGACAGGATAGGCTGTGACATCACAAAAGGGCTCAAAGCACATGGGTGGGTCTGACTGTGCTGGTGTGGGGTGTTGGTTCTTTGGTGTCCAGGGCCTGTTCTGGAATGGAGAGGATAGGCCGTGACAAGCAGTGCCTGTCAGAACTGCAAAGATGGACCCACAAGAATCTTACATGGGGGAGATTCTCTGCTCTGCCCTGCACACCCCAGTGCTGGGGTCAAAACTCAGCCTCTCCGCTTCCCTCTCCTAAGGGACTTGTTCTTAGACATCCCCTTCGCTACGCTCATTTCAAAAGCCCTCCTGGCAATTCCCAAGCCTGTACCCGGCTCTCATCCCCTCTCTGGCTCAGAGCCCTCCTCTTATCTTGCAGAGAGCTGGGCCTGTCCATTCACCTTCCAAAAGCACGTCCCTTGGGCTGGCTCAGGGGTTCCTGCAGTCCCTGGGTTCTTCTCTTCCTCAGCTCCAAGAAAGGAAACCCAAATCAATGCATGACTTTAGCAGCACATCGGCCAAACCCCAACCATTCCCACACTCACCATCTCAGTCCAATTGTGGTGGTTTGTTGTTTGGTTAACATATCCTTGAGTGTTTGATGAGCACGCTCTAGCACTGCTTGACCAGTGAGGGAGTGGGGGATCCCTGTGACATGGGAGATGCCCCACATGCTGAAAAACTCTTCTAAAAAGTGAGAAGTGTATGCCAGTCCATTATCTGTTTTTATCGTTTTGGGGATGCCAAGGACTGATATTGCAGATAGAAGGTGTTTGTTGACATCTTGGCCTTCTCTCGTGCATGTGCTGCTGCTGCAATGGCACCAGAACATGTGTCAATGGACACATGGATGTATTTTAATTTTCCAAATGGTGAATAATGCCTTATACTCGACTGCCAGATGTCAAGTGGGTAACTCCACAAGGGTTTACTCCCTCAGATGGTAGAGAAGTGAGTTTCTGGCAGTCAGGGCACGCAGAAATAATTGCTCTGGCTTCAGATAGTATAAAGTGGAATGTTTTTTTTTAGGGATTTTGCATTTTGGTGAAAAAAGCTGTGGGGCAGCTTTGCTTTTTCAAAATTGTTTGGAACCACTGCAGTTTGGGTAAGGTGCCCTGTATCAGCTATTTGATCTGCCACATGATTTCCTGCTGGGATGGGCCCTGGGAGAGAAGTGTGAGAATGAATGTGGATTATGTGGAATTTGTGTTTATGATGGCTAATTTCATACAGGAATGATTTGAACATATGAGCTAATTGTAATTGTGAGATATCTTTTATGGATGAATTCTCAATTTATTACAGTGTTCCAATGACAGAGGCTGAATGGGAAACAATGTTTAAAGGCTCTGGAAATAGATGAAATGCAGGTATGACTGCAGAGAGCTCTGCTATCTGAGAGGAACCTCTTACCTTGTGCGTGTCATGTACCCATTTTCCTGCTCTGAGCCAGGTGACTGCTGCCTTAGACCTTCTGCCAGAACCATCTGTGAGCACAGTTCTAGCACTTGTTAGTGGAACAGGAGAATAGTTGTGTGTGAGCTCTGGCTGAGTAAGGGCCAGCAGCTTCAAAAAAGGAATAGATGGAAGGTGAACTGAAGATTGAGCCCTGTAATCAGCAATGGCTAACTGAAAATCAGAGCTATGAATCTGCAATTGAGTTAGTTGAACAATAGACAGAGGAACATGGATAACATCTGGATCCCTCCCCAAGAGTTCCTAAAGTTGCAATCTGCTTTTGTGGCAGACTTTGGAGAGCATCTCAGGATACGTAGTAATGGGTTTGGAAAACTGAAAGCTTAAAAA
>NW_020962851.1:8258-9642 GCF_003031625.1 Empidonax traillii | reverse complement strand
GAGGATAGGTTAGATTTTAGAGTGAGGCTATTAGTAGTGGGTTTAAATCTAAAGCAAGTGGTAGCTATAAATGGGCTTAAAAGATTTAATTCTTGGGGATTAGTGTTTGAAGAAGGAGGGATATTATCTATAAGGGAAGTGTTTCTGGATAAACCTGTTCTAGCCAGGTATACCCCTACGAGACAGCTTTAAAAAGGTTTTACTCCTGCTGTCAAAGAAAATGCACATTGTGTCTGTGTCAGTGGTTTTGGTCGGGGGGGGTCCAGACGTTCTTTGCCGGTTGCTGCAGTCAGTTTGGGATTGCAGGCTACGGTAGTTCATGGTGGAACAAAGGAGAGAAGGATCAGGAGAGCTTGGAATTCTCTAGGGAGGGCTTGGTTCTTTCTGGGGGGACTCATCTTGGAATGAATTTCCCCTTGAACTTCCACAGCTTGAGAAATGGCATTTATCCATTGTCTTGGTATTTGCCTGGTGTTTTGAGGTGCTGTGTTTATTTGCATGACAGTATCTGTAGCTTTACTCGTTGTGGCAGATGCTGTATGTTGCTCTATAGATGCAGAACTTGGTGCTTGATTCTCCGAAGGGGCTGTTTTCAAGCTTTCAATAGATGTTGAAATTGTCTTTTCAGGAGCAGCTTGGATTTTGTTATGTACTGTTTCAGGTTGTGTGCTGGAAGCAACTGCAGATATTTGTATCTTTGCAGAGGTTTGCTCTGTGGAGGCAGGCTGCTGGAACGGAGCTTGTTGCTGTGTTTGAATTTCCTGGTTGCAGCCATGGTATTTGGTGTCACATGATGAAGGGGCGGAGAGAGTTTCCCCTGCGTCTCTTGAGAAGGCTGGAGCTTCTGGGGCTGAGTCATCCTTCCCCCCTAGGGAGGAGGGGTTTGCCGGGATGTTTGAAGGGGGCGTGAATAATTTCTGTGTCTCCGCCCACTGTCCACTCCCCTCCCTTTGTTTGTGGAGTTCAGGAAGGTTTTGGCGGGCTTTTGCAGGGTCTTTGTTCTCTGTTTCGCCATGTTGGCTGCCCTGTAGTATTCCCCCCCCGTTTCTATATGTGTTCTCAGCCCTCTGTCCGTGCCGTGGTGTCTGCAGAGGAGTCGGAGGTTCCGCGTTGTCGGGAAAAGGTTGGGGGGGGTGGGAAGTTCGAGCGGCGGCAGCTGAGGCACGGTCCCGCGGCGGCAGGCAGGAGGGAGCTGCGGCGGGGGCGCGGGGACCGCGCGCGGTGGCCGCCGGTCGGCGGCAGGGGCGGCGGCTGCGGCCGCGGGGCCGCGCAGGGCCGAGGCGCCTCGTGTCGCGCGCCGCTGAGGGCGGCGGGCGGGGCGGGGGGGTGGCGGGCGGCAGCGCCGGGGTGGCGGGTAGCGGCGGGGCCGGGGGCGGCGTGTGCC
>NW_020962851.1:0-1939 GCF_003031625.1 Empidonax traillii | reverse complement strand
ACTGAGGTCACTGTGACAGACCAGGAGCTCCCCAGATCCTCCTTCTGGCCCTGCTGGTGGATGGGCATCCCATTTGCTTGTTGCCAGTCAGCTGGGACTGCTGCAGTTCTGCAGCACTGCTGGGCCAGCAGTGAGAGTGGCTTGGCCAGCTCTTTCTGCAGCTCCCTCAGTACTCTGGGGTTCATCCCCCTGGGCCCAGGCACTCGTGGGGGTCTCACTGGCAGAGCAGGTCACTGACCATTTCCTCCTGCATTGGGGGGGCTTCACTCAGCTGCCCCTCACCAACCTCAAGCCAAAGCCTGCCTGCCAGGTGTCCAAGGGCTCTATTCTGCTGCCCCCTCCTTCCTTCCTTCCCCCAGGATGGAAAACTCCTTCCTTTTGTGTCCCTGTGCCCCAGACGGCTCCCACCACCCCCTCACCCACCAGTCCCAGCATCATGGAATGCTTTGGGTTGGGAGGGGCCTTAAAGAGCATCTCAGCACCCTCCTAGGAAAGAATTCCTTCCTCCTGTCTCCTGGAACCCTTCCCTCTATCCATGGGAAGCCACTGCCCCTTGTCCTGTCACTCCAGGCCTTGTCCAAAGTCTCTCTCCATCTTTCTTGCTGGGTCCCTTCAGGCACTGCAAGGCCACAGTGAGGTTGATGCCCAGAAAAGAGCAGATAAAAAACTGTTTAGACAGAGTTTTATGTCTAAAGCAGCAGGTATTTATTTATTGACGGCCGGGCAGCCTGCCAGCTAGTGCTGGGAAAACAGGCTCCGCCTTGGTTAGGTTACAGTGAGTTTTTTATACAGGTTTGGCAATGATTACAACATAAATTACAATATTCATAACAGGTGGAGTTAGGGGTGGAGATTGAGGCGTGGTCTCTATTTTGAGGAATATTATGGTGGTAAATCCTGTTTGCCTTCATCCTGGGGGCTGTTTTTTACTCCTCATCCTCGCCTAACCTCGGGGACCTTTCGTTCTTTCTATTGTTTCGTGTTCTGTTCACTGAGGCTTCAAGAAAGCCTTGGATCTGAGCCTATTTCACCTATTGAGATGTCACCTTGGCTCCTTTGGCTAAGATTTATTACCTCTGGGCTCTTTGTTCTATGTATCTGTAAATATTTTAGGTACAGAACAAGATCTCCTTTGAGCAAGGTAGAGAAATGGGGGGGGGAGAACAGTGGGCCCCTGTAGCAAGATGCTTCAGTTAACCCTTCTTCCTTCATTAACCCCATGGAATCAAAGGGGCCATTGTGGCACTGCAGGGCCTCATGGAAAGAAAGGAACGCAGGGACACTGTGAAATCTTGTGGAACCAGGGCACCATTTAACATGGGGGCCTTGTGGGAAAAAAAGGGAGCCCTGAAACCTTTTGGAACCTGATGGAAAAAGGGAGCCCTTGTGTCACTGTGGTGCCTCCTGGAAACAAAGAAACCCTGGGACACAGTGGAACCTCATGAAAGGAAGTTGTCCTGGTGACACTGCAGGACCTTTTTGGAGCCAAATGGGACCTTGGGACACTGGGGAACCCCATGGAATCAAGGGGTCATTGTGACACCAAGGACACCTCATGGACTCAAGGGACCACTGTGACACTCCAGGGCATTCTGGAGCCAAAGGATCCCGGGGACACTGAGCAGCCTCCTGGAATCTAGGGGCCACTTTGACACTGCAGGGCCTCCTGGAAACCAAACCAAATCCAGGCTTGTCCAGGTGCTGAGGGTGATTCAGAAGGGAGGCAGCAGTGATTGCTCTCTACAGACCCACCACTCCAATGGGCTCTCCCTGCCCTGAAGGTTTCTGGCCATCAGGCTGTAGCTGAGGGGCTTGGGCAGGGCCATGAGGAGGGGGGAGAACAAGGGCTGTGTCCAACTCTGCCAGGAGGGCTGTGCTGGGCAAGGAGGAGGAGGCTGCAGCAAACAGTGGCACTGCTGAGCTGAGAGGAGCAGGGGGA
>NW_020962850.1:8305-9631 GCF_003031625.1 Empidonax traillii | reverse complement strand
GTACTCTCCAGATGACATTCCAGCTCCTAACATTCTATATGAGTTCCCATCATCACCCTCGTCCTGGAGAGATGGGGCCACTGAGCACCGGGAGAGCCCAGGCTGGAGACATCTCCATGCCCATCAGTTTCCTCTGATGCTTTCCCTGCCCTGCACTCCCTGCTGTCTCCGTGTCTCTGCCCCCTAACCCGAGTGGGACTAACCCTACCCCCAGCTCCCGTTTGGGCTCAGCCTGCTTGGGGCAGTGCACAAGGGCTGTGCTGCCACTGCCCTGCTCTGTTTTGCTCTGTCCCTGCTCTCTGCTCACACACAGCCCTGTGGAACTTCACAGAATCACACCCAGTATTCCAAGTGGGAAGGGACCCACAAGGATCATCGAGTCCAACTCCTGAGCCTTCCCTGCACCATCCCCCAGAGACACACCACGTGCCCTGGAGTATCGTCCAAACGCTTCTTGGACCTGCACCAAGCCAGCGGTGCTGAACCCCCACACAGGCACCTCGTGCTCCCAGACAGCAGCATCTCCAGCTTCTGGGTAAGGGAGAGGGGATGCAGCCATCACCTAAGTTATGCCAAACAGGGTATTCACGTTGAACCTTCATGTCTGCCTCACCCCTCCGGGAGGATTTGTGGGCATATGCTAGGAATTCCTGGAGGCGCTGCCATTGCTGGAGGAGCTGCGTTTCTGCTCTTCCTCCCCCTGTCCTGGTTTTAGCTCTCCTGAAGGAAACATTTGCTTAGAGAGGTCTCAAAACACCCCCAGGTCCTTCTCCATGAAATACCCTCCCTCCCAGTTTTGTGAAATCACCTGGTGCAGGGCAGGGAAGGTGTCCATACAAGTTCTCGGACAGGGACAGAGGCAAATGGAAAGAACCTGCAAGATCTTTCTGGGCTGTAAACAAAGCATGAATTTGTATCTCTCTCAGTTTAATGAAACACAAATGTTTTCCAAAGGAGGAGAAGTTATGAGGAAGACCAAACTCCTCCCTCTAAGCAATTGTAAATCCAAAATTAGGAGGCCCCAAGTGAAAAGTATGGAGAAAGCAAAAATAACAGCCCTTTAATAAGGATGTATGTGTATTGGTAGAACAACGAAACGACACAAAAACGACCAAATAATCCTGTACCAAAACTCCACCTCAAAAAAGGAGTGTGTGTGGTATTCCTGGCTTTTTGGCGCAATTCCAATCCCGGTCAGCAGGGGCCGCTGTTGGATCACCGGAGGAGCAGAGCCTGCAGCTGCTCCCTGACAAAGGCGATTTTCGCCCCACGCCCCGAGAAGGGGAAGACAAAGGGGATGTTTCTGCCTCATCCAAGGAGAAGGGT
>NW_020962850.1:0-1944 GCF_003031625.1 Empidonax traillii | reverse complement strand
TTCGAAACAGAAGGAGACTGCCAATGCTTCGAAGTTTGCAATTCAATAGGGTAGACCCCAAAAACTTTCTCGCTTGCCACACTTCCTCGTAGTGCCTTGTTTTCAGCTTTTTGTGCGCTATGTAAATGAGAGTTTTTTTCCCCTTGCCTCCTTTCAACTGTACAGCCCTCCACAGAGAGTTGCGCGTTCTTCTCGGCTTCAAGGAGGAGGGCGAATGCAGCAAGGTCGCTTTGCCCTGCTCGTCTCACTCTGTGGCGGCTGAAGCCGACACTCTCGACTTGCAGGTAAGTGCTTGTCTGTAAGCGCTTCAGACTAGTACGTCTAGCTGAGATGAACGTGTAGCGTGTTGTCATATGTGGTAAGTGGAAAGGCTTCGAAGCGGAAAGGGACTGCAAATGCTTGGAATTTTTCAATTCAACAGGGTAGACCCCAAAAACTTTCTCTCTTGCCACGCTCCCTCGTAGTGCCATGATTTCAGCTGCTTGTGTGTTAAAGCCCTTTCAGCCAAGGAGAGTCCAGAACGTGCGCATCAGCCCATGCAGGGTGAAAGGAGCCAGACAACGAGAGATTGCTGGTTTCTCCCTCGTGCCGCGCTCTTTAGATTGGTGTACAGTTGAAAGGATGCAAGACGAAAAGGGCTCCTACTCAAATAAGTGTGCCTTGAACTGTGCAGTTGGAAGGGGTGCGTCACTGGAAGTTTTTTGTCTTGACACCATTCCCGTTTCGAGCTGTAATCTAAGGAAGCAGAGTGTGGATTCCAGTTGTGTGATGGAGAGTTATGCTACTACGAGGGGGAAGAAGTGCAGTGCTTGGTGTGGTCTTTGTGGTTTGAAGAGAGAAGATAACTGGCTGTGAGTTTTCCTTTTAGGACATTTGGCATGGGCTCATCTGCAGGACCCTCCAGATGTATCAGCTCAGATCTCTGGGAGCTAAAGAGAAGAACGGACACTGTCTATGTGAGAAGGAAACCGTCTAGCTCTCGTGTGCAGTGTGTAGTTGAAGAGTCGCGAGGAGCAGGGCGAAGGGGCCACGTCTCGTTTTTTTGTACGGCAGCGGCAGAGCGAACTCTCTGGACTCTGGAAACATGGAAGCGCTTCAGGGTACAAGGCACCGCTGGAGAAGTGTCTCAAAAGAGAAAGCTTGTCAATTGGTCCATTTCTTGAAATCTCCCTCTCCAATCTGTGGGCCTGAAACTCCAGCTGTCTCTCCCCAGTTAGTTCTCATTTGCAAGCAGTAGAGAGGGACGGTGCTTTCACATTTCTGCCGCAGTTGCAACTGGTCTCTGAACTGTGTCTGTGCCCCAGGGATGGGCACAGCATGCACCAAATCTGATCCTCCCAGTGCAACCACCAGAGCGTCATCCTGCAGCCAATGAGTCTCCTGTCCTATCTGAGACACACTTGTGCAGCTCTCCAGGGGATGGGGAGTACAAGGACAGGTTCCGTAAAGGGAGTTGTGTGGGACTGGAGGTGGGAGAGGAGAAGACCTCTATGCCCCTCATGTGAATCCCTTGGGACTAAACTCTGCCACTCCCAGATCTGTGGCATTTTCCAGTGCTGAAAAACATAACACTATCCTGGGTCATGCCTTTGTACTCTCCAGATGAGTACTTTCCAGCTCCTAACACTCTATATGAATCCTGATTATCACCCTCGTCCTGGAGAGATGGGGCCACTGAGCACCGGGAGATCCCAGCCTGGAGACATCCTCCTGCCCATCAGTTCCTTCGAATGCTTTCCCTGCCCTGCACTCCCTGCTGTCCTCGTGTCTCTGCCCCCTAACACGAGTGGGACCAACCCCACTCGAAGCTCTCCTTTGAACTCAGCCCGCTTGGGGCAGTGCTCAAGGGCTCTGCTGCCATTGTCCTCCTCATTGTATCTCTCTCAGTTTATTGAAACACAAGTGTTTTCCTAAGGCGGAGAAGTTATGAGGAAGACAAAACTC
>NW_020962849.1:8783-10225 GCF_003031625.1 Empidonax traillii | reverse complement strand
TCCCAACACAGCCTGATCCCAAGAGTACTTGATCCTTCCTATCCCAACACAACCTGATCCCTGTTTTCTCAGCACAGCCTGATCCCAACAGAACCCTATCCCTCTTTCCCTGATGCATTCTGATCCCCCCCCGCCCTGATCCTGTGGTGTGTCCAAGCACATCCCGATCCCTCCTGCCCCTCCCTGCCCCGGTGAAAGCGTGGGGTGGTTTTTGGGAAGGACCCCTCAGTGTGCCGGCTTTCCTGCCAGTGATTCCTGGGCTTTCCCGGCGTTCCCGCCGCTGATTCCCTGGCTTTGCTGGCATTCCCGCTGTTGATTCCCTGGGCTGTGCTGACATTCCCGCCGTTGATTCCTGGGCTGTGCCGGCATTCCCACTGTCGATTCCTGGGCTTTGCTGGTTTTCCCTGATGTTGATTCCTGGGCTTTGCCAACGTTCCCACCGTTAATTCCCAGCTGTGCCGGCGTTCCCGCTGCCGATTCCCGGGCTCTGCTGGCATTCCCGCTCTTTATTCCCGGGCTCTGCCAGCATTCCCGGCGCTGATTCCCGGCTCTCCGTGTCCCGCAGGCAGAGGAGGTGCGGGAGATCGTGGACAGCGAGCTGGGGTTCCAGCAGGTGTCCGTGCGGAGCCCGGCGCAGAGCAGGACCTACCTGTTCGTCAGCGGGGGCACCATCGTGGGCTGCCTGCTGGCAGAGCCCATCCAGCAGGCACGTCCTCGTCCCCATCCTCGTCCTCGTTAGGGGGGCACTAATTATCTAATGAGCCGCCTCCGCGGCTGCTCCAACCCTGCAGAGGCTGCTCTGGGGATGGGCTGGGGAAAGCGGGAATGTTTGGGCTGGAGGAGGGAATGCTCCGGGGCAGACAGAGAGGAAAACAATCCCGGGAGATTTTAGCCTGTGCCCCCTTCCAGGGCCTGGAGAAGGGAAGGATCCAGGGAGAGCTTGGAGCCCCTTCCAGAGCCTGCAGGGGCTCCAGGAGAGCTGGAGAGGGATTTGGGATCAGGGCCTGCAATGACTGGAAGGACACAGGGAATGGCTTCCCACTGGGAAAGGGGAGATTGGGAAGGGATTCCCGGCTGGGCTGGAATTCCCAGGGGAGCTGTGGCTGCCCCTGGATGATCCCTGCAGTGTCCCAGGTCGGGTTGGATCCCCTGGGATAGCGGGAATTGTCCCTGCCTATGGAATGGGATGATCCTTAAAATCCCTTCCCACACCACCCATTCCATGCTAAAGGCCACTCAGGATCCACTCAGAGGGGGTTTTTATGGAATGTGGGGATGGCAAAGGCGGGAAAGGGGAAGGGAGCCCCTTCCCTGAGTGCCGAGATTCCCAGGGAACCCCCCCTTGTTCCCGGAACTCCTTCCCAGAGAGGAGTTGGGCTGGGGATGGATCCAATGTCAGGCTCTGGCTCCAGGCTGGGAGAGCTGGGAATGGCCAGGCTGGA
>NW_020962849.1:0-1953 GCF_003031625.1 Empidonax traillii | reverse complement strand
ACCACGTTGGGGGACTTGATGTCCCCGTGGAGCAGCTTCTTGTCACTGTGCAGGTACTGGGGGGGGAGAGGGGCGGGAGGGAGGAGCCGTTGGATCGGGATAACGGGATCAGGCACTCAGACAGGGATATTTCCCACGGTCAGTGGGAGCAGGATGGGCGGGAGGAGCCCTTGGATCGGGATAACAGAGCACCAGGCACTCAGGGGATAATTCCCAGGATCAGCCTTCAAACCCCCAGGGAACGGCTCCAAAATCCGCCCCCGCTTCCAGCGGGAAGGGACACTGAGGATCACCCAGATCCATCCCCAGCTTGCTCCAAACTGGCTTGGGACAATTCCAGGGGTGGGGAATCGGCTCAGGGAGGGTTTGGATGCTCTGGGAAGCTCATCCTGCTCATCCCATGCCCCACCAAAACCCAGGGGTGGCAGAGGGAATAAAACCACCTGGATGGGATTTTCCCACTGCAGGGGGCCCAGGGAGTGAATACAAAGGGACTGGGAGAGGTAGGAGTGGGAAGAGCTGGGAGAGAGGCTGGGAGAGCTGGGAATGGCCAGGCTGGAGAAGGGAAGGATCCAGGGAGAGCTTGGAGCCCCTTCCAGAGCCTGCAGGGGCTCCAGGAGAGCTGGAGAGGGATTTGGGATCAGGGCCTGCAATGACTGGAAGGACACAGGGAATGGCTTCCCACTGGGAAAGGGGAGATTTGGGGGGGAGATTGGGAAGGGATTCCCGGCTGGGCTGGAATTCCCAGGGAAGCTGTGGCTGCCCCTGGATGATCCCTGCAGTGTCCCAGGCCGGCTTGGATCCCCTGGGATAGTGGGAGCTGTCCCTGCCCATGGAATGGGACAATCCTTGAGTTCCCTTCCCACCCAACCCACTCCACGATCCCGAGTGTCCCCACCCTCTTCCCACCCCTTCAATTCCCACGGATATTGAACCCCAATCCTTCAATCCCGTGGATATTCCCTGTTCCTGGAGCGCAGGGAACCCCCCACGTACCTTCAGCCCCCGGGCCATGCTCAGGGCCACCTGGAAGATGGTTCTGGCCGGGAAGGGGCCCAGGCCCCGCTCCCTCCTCTCCTCGATCAGGTCGTTGAGGGACTTTTCCCCCCCGAATTCCATGGCCAGGCAGAGGCTGCCGTCGGGAGCCTCTGTGAGCGCCCGGTACCCTGGAATGGGATGGGAGAGCCGGGAGAGGGGGCAGGATCAGGGCATGGAATGGGCTGGGAGGGAAGGGACAGCAAAGCTCATCCCGTTCCAACCCCGGCACCTCCCGCTGTGATCCCAGGGGACCCAGCCCGGCCTGGGACACTGCAGGGATCATCCAGGGGCAGCCACAGCTTCCCTGGGAATTCCAACCCAGCCGGGAATCCCTTCCCAATCTCCCCTTTCCCAGTGGGAAGCCATTCCCTGTGTCCTTCCAGTCATTGCAGGCCCTGATCCCAAATCCCTCTCCAGCTCTCCTGGAGCCCCTGCAGGCTCTGGAAGGGGCTCCAAGCTCTCCCTGGATCCTTCCCTTCCCCAATCCCATCTTCCCTCCAGGTTTTCCCATTCCCAGCCCTGCCCAGAGCCCTCAGAGCAGAGGGAAAGGCAGTGACAATCTTTGCCCTTGGACAGGTCGGGAAGCGCCCCGGGCGCTGCTGGGGCACCTTGGGGGGGATGTTGGGAATGATTCCTGCATGGAAGGGAGCACAGGGGTGGAGTCCCCAGCCCTGGAGGGATTTAAATCCCTGTGGATGTGGCACCTGGGGACAGGAATCAGCTGGAGTGTCCAAGGGGTTGGGAATGCCAGGATAACCCGTGTCCTGTGGCCATGGATCTCCCAGGGATCCCTGGCTGTGCCTGTGTCCTGGGGACGAGGGATGGAGGGACAGGACACAGGGAATGGCTTCCCACTGGGAAAGGGGAGATTGGGAAGGGATTCCCGGCTGGGAGGGTGGGGAGGGGCTGGGCTGG
>NW_020962848.1:7365-9319 GCF_003031625.1 Empidonax traillii | reverse complement strand
ATGTGCAAAATTTACAAAAGGATGCAGAGCATAATTGGATCGGTGAAATATTCAGCTCCCTTGGTTTAAATGTTTCTGGATGGCTATCCTCAATTATTCAGTATGTTATAATGTTTGGAATTATAATTCTCATTGCTTTGATTGTATATAAGTGTCTCCTAGGACTAATTGTAAAGGAAGGACAGCACATTCGTCGAATTATCATGGCAGTGACCCGAAAGGAGGCCATCCTCCCCAATGGCGAGTCTTCTGATCAGCGCGACTCTTCTGATCAATGCAAAACTTCGATTTAGATAATTTGAGCATCCTTGCAATTGAAGATTGAAGAATGCTCAAAAGGGGGGATTGTTGCAATGATCTCTGAGTTAGCAGTAGTTTGGCTAATGGTTTCTGCATAGGCCAGGCCTCGGGTCGGAATGTGCCAGTTATGCAATATTAGAATAATACAATTATGAAAAGAAGAACTGAAGCATGAAGAACATGCACCTGGTGGTGGGAGTGAGTTATAGAGTTAGGCAACTGGGGAAGATTTATAGTGACCTTAGCTGGGAGCTAATTATTTGGATGAAATATTAAGTTTCACCATGTCCTTTGAAGTAGTAGTAGTCATAGCAAATGTTTTGTTTGTCTAAGTGTATAAAAGATCTGCTTAAGATGAGCGGTTCGGGATTTTGCCTCTGGAACGCAAGTTCCCTTAATCCCCGGGCCCAAATTAAAGCACCGGCATTAAACTGACACTCTGTTGGTTTCTGCTTTTTATCGTGACGGGCAACACCCTCAGATCGATAATTTCCAAGGCCTTTGAAGGTAGTAGCTGTTTCCCATCTAGATTTGAATACAGAGTACACTTCTTTGAGTGGTATTTCACATTTCCCAGACTCGATATCATCAAGGATGATCCTTGCCAATTTCCTTCTATCTATTTGAAATAACTTTTGAAATCTCAGATATTGTCCCTTCTTAATGGCTCTCTTTTTCATCCAGTTCTGTGACTTCCTCTTGCTATGTGAATCCTGAGCCGTGCCTCATTTTTGATTCCATTTGTCTGTTTTCTCTGCTTGGCATCTGACAATGAGATGTCCATAGCATTTCTCAGAGGCATCATTAATTATTGTATGGATGTCTTTTTGCCCCTCAACTACCTTTTGGAATGCTTTCCGGTAGCTATTTACCTTTCTTGATGTTATCCGTTTTGTAATCATTGTCCTGAAGTGGGCCCCCATTGATCTGGGCTTGGTGTTTCTGTGTGTGTTTGGTGTTTCTCTTTTCTCTACCTGTACATACACTTCCTGGTCTTCCCTTTCTTTTTGTACAGGGTTCATATACCACCTTTTGTCACTGATTTGTTTTAAAGTCTTAGATGGTATATGCTCAGCAATTAATTTATTAATATATCTTTCCCCTTCATACTCTTTAACTAGCTTTTCTAACAATTCTTCCTCCTCCTTCGACCAGCGCTTGTGAGGTGATTCCCGAGCTGCTTTCGCTTTAGGGCATGTAGCAGCAATTCTTTCCATATTTCTGATTTCTGGGTGACTCAGCCTTTTATGCTGTCCCAGACCTATCTTTGATTGGAAGCTCCTCCCGCATTCCTCGCAGGTCCAATCTCCAGATGGAGCCACTTATTTAGGACCTTTGCACCCTGGATAGTGACAGGTAATCAAATGGTGATTATAATTTTGTGGACCACATTTTGTACACTGGAAAATGATCTTTCTTTTTCCATGAGACTTAAGTAGATGGTCTATAAGCCTCACTATTCCACTGAAGCAGGAAGGGTTAATTGGGACACTTTTACTGTGGGCCTATGAGGGCCCCTACCCCCCTGTACACCCCCCTGTACACTTTTAATCTGCCTTAAACCATATTTTGTAAACTGCATTTCTCACAAGAAGATTCTGTCCTGTGCTGAGAGCATCGGACCTTGAAGGAACCACGATAAACGCTGGGCAAG
>NW_020962848.1:0-1783 GCF_003031625.1 Empidonax traillii | reverse complement strand
TATGTGATTATGTTGTAATCATTACCAAACCTGTATAAAAAAACTCACTGTAACCTTACCAACTTGGAGCCTGTTTTCCCAGCACGAGCTGGCAGGCTGCCCGGCCGTTAATCAATAAATACCTTGACTGCTTTAGACATAAAACTTTGTCTAAACAGTTTTTTTTTATCTGCTCTTTTCTGGGCATCACCACTTATCCTGGTTCCACAACAGGGACAAGATGGATTTTTGTTTGGTAACTTCACCAGTGGTGTATCTCCTGGTGATTGCTTTGTGTGGGATTCCAGGTTAAAGGCTGTTATGAGCTTGAAGGAGCCCTCTTCACCTCCATTGCAGTCATTGTCATTGTCAGAAAGATTGTTGGTATTCTCTCTGTTTGAGTCAGGTGTAAATGACTCATAAATCTCTGGGTATGACGCTAAACAATCCCACTCTGGAAGACATTGAAATGCCTGCCAATTCTCTATCTCTTCTGAGTTAAAGAACTCCATAGTTTGCAATTCAGTGTCATCTGTTGTTGCTATTGTGGGTGGTGGTGTTACATCTTGTTCGGCTACATTGATCTTCCAATCCAAAGGATTGGTCTGGGTGGCCGTCGATACATGGATAAGCCTCAACGACCGACCCATTTTGTCCAAATAGGTAATTTAGTCAGTCCAAGTAAGGGATGACCAGATCGACAGCACTCCCTCAATATCTGTCGATCTATGCCCAACTGTGGCCTGTGGGCAGGGCTTTGGGTAATAAACTTGTGTAAGTTATTACCTACTAAATTTGTATCACTTTTAGTTTTATTTCTATTGCTGGTAAGTGACTCCAAGCAATAGGGAGAGAGAGGCTCTAACCCTTCCTCCAGATTGGGGCAGAGGTCAACTCAGTTACCATAAAGGGTATCCAGCAGGACCACGGGGAGGTGCGACCTCTGCAGCAGAGCCCAGTTAGTAACTACACTCCCATCTTAAGAGTCATAGTTACTCTCGCCATTTACCCGCGCTTCATTGAATTTCTTCACGTTGACATTCAGAGCACTGGGCAGAAATCACATCGCGTCAACACCCGCCACGGGCCTTCGCAATGCTTTGTTTTAATTAAACAGTCGGATTCCCCTGCTCTGCACCAGTTCTAAGCGTGTTGCTGAGCCCTGCCCAAGGCAGGGCACTGGCGTGGGGCCCCCCCCCAGGGACCCTCCCCCACATGAACCGTGGAGCTGGTGTGTCCCTACCGGGCAGCGTGGGAACCCTCCAGACCCAGAGGTTCCACCCTGGGGTGGAGTTGGCACAAGTAAATTGGGATAATGAGTGATTGGTTACTCAGAAATCTGAAAATGAAATAATACATTCTTTAGAAGATTTGGTGAAGGAATTGTACTTTCAGTTAAACGAGGAGAAGGAGAAAGAAAGGGGAAAGACTCAGACCTTTTGTGTTCAGTGGAGGAGTTGGGACACGGTGAATGAGTGTTATTCTGATAAAGAGCAAAGCCTAACCTTTGCATTGACATCTGATGATGAGGAAGTAACATTAAGACCCATAATTAAAATTGAAACCACAAACAATTGTCGGGGTCAGCAAACTGCTACTGAAATGGTAATGGCCAGTCTCTTCGCGAATGAAGAACCGGGGAAGGTCTTTCCACCTTCCAGCCTGCGCATTGGATTTTTTAGGTGAGACACAGTGTGCGCGGAACTGAGCCCACCCTTTAATCCTGAGGTTCATCTGCCGGGGCCAAGCACGCTTGGACGGTGGCAGCGAGGTCCTCAGGACGTAGATGGATTGCCTTACAGGG
>NW_020962847.1:8858-10651 GCF_003031625.1 Empidonax traillii | reverse complement strand
TTATTTCCTAATAAATCTCGATTTTTTTTATCCCTTCTCTCCCCAAATTTTGCCCTTAAATTCTTATTTTCCCCTAAAATCAAATTTTCTGCCCGAATTTTAAATTTTCCCTAAAAAAAACCCTAAAAAATTGACATTTTTATCATTAAAATCACCAAAAATGTCCATTTTTCACCCAAAAAATCAACTTTTTCCCCCCCAAAACTTGCCCTGAAATCTCCCCAAATTCTCATTTTTACCCTAAAATCGACTTTTTCTCCCCAAATTTTCAACCACCCCCTAAAAACCCAAAAAATTCGATTTTTTTAACCATAAAAGACCCAAAAATGGACTTTTTTACCCCAAAATCTCCCCTCAAACTCCCCCCTTTTTTTTTAATCCACCTGAAAAAAAAAATAACCCTAAAAAGGGACTTTTCACCCCAAAAAAACCCATTAAATTTCAACCAAAAAAATCACAATTTTCACCAAAAATTCCAAATTTTACCAAAAATCCGATTTTTCACCCCAAAAAAACCCCTCCTCTAAAATCCACTTTTTTAACCCCAAACCCACCCTATGATTATTTTTCCTTATTTTTTGGACCCCTCTCAAAAAGTCGAATTTTCACCCAAAATTCGAATTTTCTCCAAAAATTCAAAATTTTACCAAAAATCGGATTTTTCGCCAAAAAAAATCCCTAAAATCCACTTATTTACCCTAAATCTTCCCTGGGATTATTTCCCCCACTTTTTTATCTGAAATCTTCTTAAAAATCGACATTTTTCGCAAATTCCAAAAATTCAAATTTTCACCAAAAATTCGAAATTTTACCAAAAATCGGATTTTTCGCCCAAAAAAATCCCTAAAATCCACTTATTTACCCCAAATCTTCCCTGGGATTATTTTTCTCCACTTTTTATCTGAAATCTGCCTAAAAATGGACATTTTTCGCCCCACCCCAAAATTCAAATTTTCACCAAAAATTCCAAATTTTACCAAAAATCACAATTTTCACCCCAAAAAAACCACCCCTAAAAATCGATTTCCCGCCAAAACCACCTCGTGGGGGTGATTCCCCCGCCCTAAAGACCCCCCGAAAATCTTCGATTTCGGCCCCAAAATCCCCGATTTTGGCCCCAAAATCCCCGGGGAGGATTTTGGGGGAAAAAAAGGCGATTTTGGGCAAATTGGGCCCAGGACTCACCGGACGAGACGGTGACGACGGTGCCGCTGCCCCACGCGTCGATTCCACCCACGGCCATCGACCCCCGTGGGAACCCCCGACAAAAAACCCCCCCTGGGGGATTTTGGGCTGAAAAACCCCGATTTTGGTTAAAAATCAGATTTTTTGTTAAAAGGTTAAAAAAAGGTAAAAAAAGGGGGGAAGGAGATCGGATTTGGGTCAAAAAGGGGGAAAAGGGGGAAAAGGGGATCAAAATTGGGGGGGAAGAGGGGAAAAGGGTCCAAATTTGGGGTAAAAATGGGGGGAAACGGGAAAATTCATATAAAAATAAAATTAAAATTAAAATGAAAAGGAATTAGAATTAAAATAAAATTAAAGGGAATTTAAAGGAAAATAAAAAATTCCCCCCACCAGGTTTTGGGGTAAAAATGGGGGAAAATGGGAAAATTATTAGTTTGGATTTTGGGGGGAAAATGGGGGAAAAAGAGGAAAAAATGGAGGAAAAATTTGAGGAAAAAATGGGAAAAAATGGGAGAAAAAAGAGAAAAAATGGGGAAAAATGGGGGGGAAATTTGGGGAAAAAAGGGGGGGAAAATGGGAGAAAAAAGAGGGAAAAAGAGAGAAAAATG
>NW_020962847.1:0-1963 GCF_003031625.1 Empidonax traillii | reverse complement strand
ATTTGGGGGGAAAAAGAGGGGGAGGGGTCTCAGACTCCACCCAGTGATGTCATCGAGTCACCCGATGATGTCATTGACCCACCCGGTGACGTCATTGACCCAATGATGTCATTGAGCCAACTGATTATGTCATTGCCCCACCCAATGATGTCATTGACCCACCCGATGATGTCATTGACCCAATGATGTCATTGACACACCCAATGATGTCATTGACCTGCCCAATGATGTCATCAACCGAACCAATGATGTCATTGACCCAATAATATCATTGACCCACCCAGTGATGTCATTGATCCCCCAATGATGTCATTGACCCACCCAATGATGTCATTGACCCACCCAATGATGTCATTGACCTGATGATGTCATTGACCCACACAGTGATGTCACTGATCCCCCAATGATGTCATTGACCCACCCAGTGATGTCATCGACCCAACCAATGATGTCATTGACCCACCCGATGACGTCATTGACCCAATGATGTCATTGACCCAACTGATTATGTCATTGCCCCACCCAATGATGTCATTGTCCCACCCAATGATGTCATCGACCCAATGATGTCATCGACCCAACCAATGATGTCATTGACCCACCCAGTGACGTCATTGACCCGATGATGTCATTGACCCACCCAGTGATGTCATCAACCCAACCAATGATGTCATTGACCCACCCAGTGACGTCATTGACCCTATGATGTCATTGACCCACCCAGTGATGTCATTGATCCCCCAATGATGTCATTGTCCCACCCAATGGTGACATTGACCCAATGACGTCATTGACCGGCCCAGTGGTGTCATTGACCCACCCAATGATGTCATTGATCCTCCAGTGATGTCATTGTCCATCCAATGATGTCATTGACCCACCTGATGATGTCATTGACCCACCCAATGATGTCGTTGACCCACCCTCTGGTGAAATTGACTCAGTGATGTCATTGCTCCACCCAATGATGTCATTGACCCACCCAATGATGTCATTGATTCGCCCAATGATGGAATTGACCCAACAATGTCATCAACCCACCCGATGATGTCATTGACCCACCCAATGATGTCATTGGCCCAACCATGTCATTGATACACCCAATAGTGTCATTGACCCACCCAGTGATGTCATCAACCCACCCGATGATGTCATTGACCCAATTATCTCATCGACCCACCAAGTGATGTCATTGACTCAACTGATGATGTCATCCACCCACCCAATGATGTCATTGACCAAACGGTGTCATTGACCCACCCAATGGTTTCATTGACCCACCCAATGACGTCATTGACCCACCTGATGACGTCATTGACCCACCTAAGTCAATGACCCACCCAACCATGACTCCCAACTCAACACCATCCTTGACCCACCCAACCATGACACCGAACTGAGTCAACGCCATCATCGACCCACCCAATGATGTCATTGACCCACCCAACCATGACTCCCAACACCATCATCGACCCACCCAACCATGACTCCAACTTCAGTCAACACTATCATTGACTCACCCAATGATGTCATCGACCCACCCAACCATGACTCCCAACTCCACTCAACGGTGTCATTGAACCAACCAAGTCAATGACCCACCCAACCGTGACTCCAACTCAACTCAACGGTGTCATTGACCCACCCAATGATGTCATTGACCCACCCAACCATGACTCCCAACTCAACACCATCATCGACCCACCCAACCATGGCACTGAACTGAGTCAATGCCATCGTTGACTCACCCAATGACGTCATTGACCCAACCACCCAAGTCATTGACCTACCCAACCATGACACCAAACTGAGTCAACCCCATCATCGACCCACCCAACCATGACTCCAACTCAACTCAACGGTGTCATTGACCCACCCAACCGTGACTCCCAACTCCACTCAACACCGTCCTTGACCCACCCAACCATGACTCCAACTCAACACCATCCTTGACCCACCCAAT
>NW_020962846.1:8169-9736 GCF_003031625.1 Empidonax traillii | reverse complement strand
CAACCCCGCCAGGCTCGGAAAAGCTGCCTGGGCTCGGCCAAACCACTTTGGGTAAAGGCTTTGAGCTTAATCCCCTGATACCGTGTTAGTAAAAAAAAAAAAAAAAAAATTAAAAAAATCGGCGTCAAAGAGTTTAAACTGCAAATCTAGCGTTTAGTAAGTGCTAAAATTCGCATTTTGCAGGAATAGCTGGTTTAAGCCTAATAAGAAATGCAGGTGGGCACAGCAGCACTTTGGTCACGCAGTGACAGCTTTGCTCGTGCTGGTGTTCACGGGAGGGAGAAGTTACACATCTTTGTGGCATAATAAAGAGATAATAAAGAGAATTCCTCCTCCAGGGGCTCCTGTGTCACCGAATCTGTGGTTTAGGCTTCTGGCAAAGCTTTTCCAAAGGAATAGCTGGCTCTGCTTGGCACCTGCTCCTGCGAGGGCAGGACAGATCCGGCTCAGGGTGCTGGAGCACCTCGTGTTTTAGGGGATGACACAGAGCTGCCCCAAGTACATTCCTGCATCTCTTGGACTTCCATCTGGGATATTGTCATTCCCAAGGAATGGTGCAGTGGTTTTGTGACTTGATTCTGCACTCCCAGGCAGGAGGCAGCAAGCAAAGGTCTTCTGCTTTCGCGTCTGCAATATTTTAGTTGGGTTCTGATGCAGAGCTGTCAGAGCTCCCCCAGTAAAACCCCCTTCCCGTATTTAAACCAGCACAGAGGTGCTTAAATCCCAAAGAATCATTTAGGAGCCACGTTCTTACTCGAGTAAAATAAGGAGGGAAAACCCAACGTGGAGCAAATGATTTGTGGAGAGCACAGTAAATACCCTCTGACCGAAACGAGCAGCTTGACCCAAGGTTATATCTGTAGTTAACACTAAAAGGCTTTGCTGTGACCTCTCTGAGCTGGGTCATGCCAAGTTCCCGTGGCATTTGTAAAGGTCAGGAACTCCCCACCTGTCCAGTCATTTAAAAAGTAAATATATATTTAAAAAAAACCAAAATACACCCCACCTAAAATCAGGAAGCGTGTGGCTCCTAAGCTGTCAAAACTGACTCGGTGAGCATGCAGGAGCACCCAGCACTCCCAGGGGACCCACCACAGCTCTCCCTGCTCAGATAAGCAGCAATTGATGCTGTGAGGGAGAGGGGGCTCGGCTTACCTTGAAGAAATCGTCCTGGTGGACCACGCAGCAGTTGGGGAGAGCCTTGATGAGCCTGTTGGTCAGGGTGGTTTTACCACCATTGGTGACACTGCAAGGGGGGAGACACAGAGGTGGGAGAAGCACGTTAGAAATGGGTTAAAGCAGAGTCTGAGAGAGATACTGGGAACACTCGGGGCTGTGGGGGGACCCCCAAGCCTGAAAGAGCAGAGCCCTGAGGGATCCATGGGGGGCACCCTGAGGGACCCAAGCCCATGAGGGGACCTGTCTCTGACCCGCCCTTTGGTACCCGAACCCCAGCCCATGAAAGGAGATCTCCCCAGAGACCCAAGACCATGAGGGCACCCGACCCCAGACCCATTGGGGGGACACCCTGAGGGTCTCAGGCTCCGACCCGCCTTGAGGGGACACC
>NW_020962846.1:0-1966 GCF_003031625.1 Empidonax traillii | reverse complement strand
CTGGTTGGTTTGGTTTCTGGGTGCCCACTGACCTTTCTGCTGCAAGATGTGACTCATTTCTTCTGCAGCTTTTAATTCCCACTTTAAATCCCTCACTAATCATAAGACATTGGGGATGGGACCAAGGTTAGGCCAAGGTTCCTCCTGCCAGGAACGTGCAGGGTGGGGGGGGGAAGTCAGAGGCGAGGAGTGAGGGTCGGTTTTACTTGGGAATGTTGAAATTTGGGGTTATTCCTTCTTTCCAGAGTGTTGGGTGGCTCCTTCTCCGAGGCTTGGAATCCCCTCTGGGTTTTTATTGGGAGGAAAAATGGGAGAACATCAAGGGAGCAGCACTTTGTGACCCTCCAGCAGCTCCCAGTGAGGAAAATTGGGGTTGTGGAATGAGAAAGTTAATTAGTGGAATGTTGGGCTGTCCTGAGCAGGAGTTGAACTGGATGATCCCTGTGGGTTCCTTCCAGCTCAGGATGCTCCAGGATTCCATGAAGGGAATGAAAGGAGCAGATTAATCTGAAGTGAGAGGGAAGGGAAAAGTGGAGCCCCAGGGCAGCCAGCTCGTTAGTGAGGAGTTCCAATCAGAGGTGGAGGAATCCTTCTCAGTTCCCAAAATATCAGATTATACAGGTGGTTCACTCCCCACACAGCTCTTCCCAAACTTTCCTCACTGGAGCCCTTTGGAGCTGTTGGCTATGACGCTCCAAGAAAGGACCTTCCTTCGAGTCCAGTGGAATTTTGTGTCATGGGAGACAAAAATGGGTAAAATATGCAAGAAATGCCCTATTTGGGATCCGTGTGGTGCCAGGTAATCATTGCAGCAATTCCAGGGATAAATCTTGAAAAGGATGCCAGGCATTTCCAGTGTCACTGGACGGCTGGAATGTGTTTGGGGATGTTTTGACATTAAATTAGCCCCCATCTGGGTGGTGCTATAAATTAAAGCAGCGAGGAATTCAAAAGCATTTTTAAAGAGTAACAGAATCCCAAGTTTTTAGCTCGCTGGTTTATATTCCAGGAGTGGAAATGTCTAATTTTACTCCTCAGTTTTGGCCAGTGTGGCTTGTAGTGATGGAGGAGAGGAGAAGGGAGCAGGAAAACTTATGGGTTGTTTGGAAAATGAAGGGGGAGAAGGAACAAGACAAGGAAGAAGCGCTGAAGCTTTTCCCAGCAAACACACAGGGGAAGGAGCTGGATTTTTGGGGATGGGATCTCTCTCCAAATTTGGAATTTAGGACAGGGTTCATGGAGGTAGAACTGGCGATCATTAACCTCCACTTGTTTTCCTGCAGCTCCAGGTACCAAAAACAACCAGAACACAACAATTCGGGGAACTGAAACGTTTTGGCACTTGAGGAATAAAAACGAGGTCAAAACGGGTTGATGTGGTGCAAGAACCACCTGGGATTTCTCTTTCCTCACCATTCCAGGTACAAAATCCTACTCTTCACCCCTAAAATTTGGGCATTATTCTGTCTAAACACTGAGTTTTCTGGGGTGGCCGTTCCGTGACGGCCTGAAAATCCACAACCCACCTCCCATGAATTTTAGCTTTTTTTCATCCCCCAATTTTAAGCTCAGGATCTCATTTTTAGGTTGGTGAGAACAAGGTGGGGTGGATCTCACCCTTCATGTGGAGTTTAGTTGTTTAAGGGAGGGGTAAATTCTAACTGCCTAAAACTGGGAATTTTGGCTTCTATTTATGAGGGAAATGTCTGGGAATATTCTGGGCCATAATTAGCACATTCTTCTTGAATATAGAGCTTCATTCAGCAGCCTCAGTCACTGCAGGGGGAAGAACATGCACGTGGGAGAAGAGATTCCCACTTGGGTGACAGTTTAATTCACAACTCGTGTGACAGAAGAGGTTCCAGCAGTGAGGAGGAGGAAAATACTGATTTGTCACTCCAAGTGCAAAACTGAGGTCAAAATGGGAAGGGATTTTTCTGGTTTGGAGGAAAAAAAAAAAAAAAAA
>NW_020962845.1:8564-9714 GCF_003031625.1 Empidonax traillii | reverse complement strand
AATATGGTCAGGGTAGAAGGATAAGGTAGAACTGCCACATGTGGCACGGTGGTCTCAGCTCTCTCCAGGCCGGCACAGTTCCAGTCTCCGGTGGCAGGCAGGCAGCACGCGGTGGGGAGAAAAGGTGAGGGGAGGTGGGCAGAGATTCTCGGCTACAGTCACCAGTTCTTCTCCCTTTCCTCTCCCTGATTTTCCAGAAATTGACCTCAGCTTTTAAAGTGTTCAAAGGAGGTTGAACGTGGTTTCTTGGCACGTAGCCAGTTCGGATGTTGGAGGAGATTTGATAACCATAAACAATGGCAGGATCTTTTGGCAGGAAAAGTGCCGTGGGAAGTCCTGGTGGGAACTTCTGTCAGAGAGCTGACAGAGAATGTTTGATAGGAAGTTTTTGCCAGGCAGAAACAATTTTTGGGATTTCTGTATTATCTGTGTGTTACAGATGGTTACCATGGTAAATGATGTATCAATAAGAATGTAAAATGGTTGCCATGGTAAGTCACGTTACAAGATGAATGTGTAATGGTTGCCATGGTAACTGAGGTAACAATGAGAATGCCTAATGGTTGCCATGGTAACTGGGATCCCACTGAGAATGCATAATGGTTGCCATGGTAAGCGAGGTCACAATGAGAATGCACAGCGGTTGTCATGGTAACCAATGAAAGAATGGGAATGGTTTCCATGGCAGCCAATGTCAGAATGAGAATGCACAACTGTTGGCATGGTAAGCAACATCACAACAAGGATGCACAATGGTTGCCATGGTAACCATTGTAATAATGGGAATGCACAATGGTTGCCATGGTAACTGACAAAAGAATGGAATGTATAACAGTTTCCATGGCAACCAATGTCACAATGAGAATGCATAATGGTTGCCAAAGTGTAAGGGGGTACTTTTGATTTAGATGATCAGTGGAGCAGAGAGGGGTGACAAAGTGATTTTATTCGCATGTGAAACCAGCCAGAGTGTTGTACAATGTGACTTTATTGCACAAGTTCACTGTAAGGCCCATTGTGCCTTTAGCAAAGTCAACTGGATGTCCCCCATTATCAGAGCTGAGCTCCTCCTTGGCTTGGCTCCACTCTGCAAGAGAGATACAAATCCCCTTGGAACACAATGGGACAGGTCGTCCCTAGGGCTGAGGAA
>NW_020962845.1:0-1967 GCF_003031625.1 Empidonax traillii | reverse complement strand
GCAACCCCAAAAGGGTTCCCTGGTTGCCTTTGTGATGTCATGGCCTACCCTCTCCATTCCAGAATGATGCCTGAAAACCAAAGAACCAATGCACCACACCCCCACATTGCAGCCTTTCCTTTTTGCCATTGGCCTGGTTGTGATTTTAGGGCCAATCATCTCTATTCCAGAATGACCCCTGGACACCAAAGAACTGATGCCTCACACCCCAAGAATGCAGCCCCACATGTCTGCCATGGGACTCTTTGTGATGTCACGGCCTACCCTCTCCATTCCAGAATGGCCCCTGGAAACCTGTGATAGTTTGGACCTGGCTCCCTGCCAAATACCCCAACTCACAGTAACAACCCCTTCCCCATCCTTTCTTCTCTTAGGGAAAAGAAAAAAAAAAAATGAAGAACTCAAAATTAAGCTAATTATATAAAAATATATATATTTACATATGTTACAACTATATACAATTAAGATGCTATGTACACAGTGTAGGGAATCCAAACACACCCTTTCTCCCTCAAGGGAAAGGGAAAGGGGAAAAAAGGATAAAAAGGGACAAAAGGAGAAACCCAAACAGATATACACAAACAAGTTCAAGAATTATCCTAATAACTAGCAACACAAATCTCACCACGTCCCTTAGAAAAGCAGGATGGGCAGACAGGGCCAGCACTCTCCAATCTCCACATGGTAGGCCAGGGGTCACTGAAGGCCTCAGGCTCCAGATAAGCGAGACCAACACAAGGACCCCCTGCCCTGAACCTCGAAGGAAGAGACAAGGGTGAGGTCTCTGATCTCCAACCTATTTATACTCTGGTTTATGTAAAAATCGTACAGAATACTGGGAACAGGGACACTTCCTTGGTTACAAGTTGGTTACCAGGGGTGTGGGACGTTGGTTCTTTGGTTTCCAGGGGCTATTCCAGAATGGAGAGGATGGGCTGGGACATCCTAAAGGGGCACATGGGTGGGGCTGCATTCTGACCTTATGGGGTGCTGGTTCTTTGGTTGCCAAGGGCTATTCTGGAACGGAGAGGGTGGACTGTGACATCACAAAAGGGCCTCAAGCACAGGGGTTGGTTTAGTGGGTTGGCCCTGGCTGGATTTCAAACACCCACTAAAAGCTGCAACCTCCCCCTCCCTCTGCAACTCCGCAGAGGAGAGAAAAAAAAACCAAAACAGCTGAGGATTCCTCAGTACAGATAAATGTCAGGAGGAAGTCGCTTCCTAATGTGCAAAACAGACTCAAAGTAGGGATAGTACTTAAATTTATTACTGACAGGATAAAAGCCAAGAGTGAGAAATAAAACAGTCTGAAAAACAACTTCCTCCCACACCTCCTTACACCTTCTCCCTCCTCCCCCCAGCAGTGCAGGGGGACAGGAATGGGGGTTACAGTCAGTTGTTGTTTCTGTCACTGCTCAGGGAGAGGAGTTGGATCCTTCCCTGCTCCTGTGGGGTCCCTCCCACGGGAGACAGTCCTGGATGAACCTCTCCAGTGAGTCCTTCTGTCCCTAAATCTGTTCTCCCAGAGCTGTTCCTGTTGCTCCTGGTGGGCTCGGCCTTGGCCAGCGGCAGCAAGTCCGTCCTGGAGCAGCTGGCATTGGCTCCACGGGGCAGGGGAAGCTTCTGGCAGCTTCCAACAGAAGCCACCCCTGGAGCCCCCCCGCTACCAAAACCCACCCACAGAAACCCACGACACCCAGTGACTCCCACTTGCCCCAGGATAGTCCCAGTTCCCAGTAGTGTGATCCCAGTCACTCCCAGTTCAGGTCAGTTGCCTCCAGCATGCACCCTGTCACTCCCAGTTACTCCCAGTTGCTTCCAGCACAATCCCAGTTGCTCCAAGTATGTTCCTACTTGGCTTCCAGCACGGCCCAACTGGCTACCAGTTCCCCCTTGCATAGTTTCAGTCACTCCCAGTTTGATCCTGGTCCCTTACAGTCACTCCCACTATGATCCCAGTAACTCCC
>NW_020962844.1:7786-8795 GCF_003031625.1 Empidonax traillii | reverse complement strand
CTGAGATGCTTATCACCCAGTTCTAAAGTAGGGACCTTACTACTATTTTTATAACATGCAGGATAAGGTAGTCCAAATAACATTTCATACGGAGACAGATTCAAGTCTCGCCTGGGGGCGGTTCTGATTCGAAAAAGGGCTAGAGGTAAACATTTGGTCCAGGGAAGCCCCGTCTCCAATGTCAATTTTGTGAGTGTTCGTTTCAAGGTTTGGTTCATACGTTCTACTCTTCCAGAACTTTGTGGATGCCATGGAGTGTGATACTGCCAATCTATCTGCAAGGCTTCGCATATCATTTTTAGAAGCTTCGAGGTAAAATGTGGTCCCCGGTCAGAGTCAATAGTTTCAGGTATTCCAAATCTAGGGATTATTTGTTCCAATAATACTTTAGCTGCACTTTGTGCGGTAGCTCTCAGGACCGGGAGTGCCTCCACCCAGTGAGTTAAATGATCTACAATCACAAGGAGATATTTCCATCTCTGTACTAGGGGTAATTCTGTAAAATCTACTTGTATTCTTTGGAAAGGTCGGCTAGCAAGTTCTCGTCCCCCAGGAGGACGAGTTTTTTGAATTTTCTTATTAACCTTTTGGCAAATTGAACATTGATCAGTGATTTGTTTCGCAATAGTATATATCCCCAAATAGCCATAAGTTCTTAGGAATGTTTCTGCCAAAGCCTGGGCTCCCCAATGAGTGCTGCTATGCAACTCTTTAAGTAATTCTCGTGTAATTGCTTCAGATAAGACTTGTCTCCCATCTGGAAGGAGCCATTTCCCTTCTACATCTTTTGTAGCTCCTATTCCAATTAATTTTTGTTCCTCTTTTTCTGTAAATATTGGTTGTGGAATTTCTTTTGGCATTGGCATTAGAGCCATTATAGTAACTTCAGGTATTTTTTTATTCAAGGCTGCTTCTCGAGCTGCCAGGTCAGCCCGCCTGTTCCCTTGACAGAGTACATCTTTCCCTTTTTGATGCCCTTTAACATGTACAACTGCAATTTCCTGAGGTT
>NW_020962844.1:0-1979 GCF_003031625.1 Empidonax traillii | reverse complement strand
TGCTACTCAAATTGAAAGAACAATCAAATATTCATGAAATACATTTGACTTATTACCAGTATGTGTTAAAACACTTATAAAATCTGAATTGGCTCTTGATTATGCAGAAGTGTAAGAAAAGTTCTTGTATCAAGACTTGCTCTCCAGTTTAGTTCATGTGGGGTGCAGTTGTGGAGGGATTCCTTTACCATCCATGTATTCTTAAAGGTCTTTGGAAAGCAGCCTGAGCCAATGGTGGGAACAGGGAAAAAAGTGACAGGTTGTTTCTTCATTACTTAAAAGTTCCTGTGTGTTCCCCATCCTGTGTCAGAATTTTCTGGCAGTAAAATTAATGGCCACTGCAGGATAGCAGTCACCTGCTTGCCCTTAATCACATGCAAAACTGTTTACAGTACTGGAGCCCCAGCTGCTGTGCAGATCATGCTGTCAAAGAGGATTATGTACTCAGGTGTAGAAGCAATGGGTGTAGCCAGAGTTGTATAAACAATGAGAGCTGGGGGCATCTTTTTCATATTCACGTCCTTGGTGACAGAGAACAGGGAAGGAGAGAAATCAGAGGTTTCACGCGGCAGGGTGGTTGCCTATGCTTGAAACACACTGTAAGGACATAGCACTCTTCTGTAAACCATAAGCTTTAAGCCTCTAGGCTTTGTTCAGTGGAATCCTAGCCCCACTGGAGTCATTGCTAAAAGTCATACTGAACGTACAGCAAAGTCAGGACTTCACCCTAAAGTTTTGGTAGGTGCTGATCTACTATGTTGAATAAGAAACTAGAAGGTCACTTTACTCACCCTGTTGCAGTATCACATCCTATCAAAACTTTCTTTGCAATGCCATCAGAAATCATGCACTTGTAGTTGAGTTTGTGACAGAACACCATCCAAATACGTTCATTTCATGAAATCACATTTGCTATGTGACCTAAAAAACAAAAAGATGCTTTACTCAGTTATTTAGTTGAATAAGTCTTTACTTCAGATTTACTACAGATTTACTACTTTACTACTGGCCTATTTGTCTATACAATTTATAACTTAGTAATTTCAGACAGAAAAATGGTCATTGTGTTACTAAATGTCTCTTCAACCTGCATAGCTGCAACTAGAAAACATCTGTGATTCAACTCTTGGCAGAGGGAAAAGTGGTGTTTTATGAACCAAACAACGAGAGAAATGTACTAAAATCAAGTTGTACAACACTTAGAGAAACAGCAAAAAATATCATACCTAATTTTAACTATTATTCTGAAGAAACATGAAAGTCACTGCGTAGCTGGACAGAATGTTTTGAGTGCCAGAATTTTATTAATACAACAATATTTCCTCAAAGTGAAGACACATAAATCACAGCTAGATACCATTTTACTGTCATAGCACATTGTAAAAAAATGTGAAAGAGTAGTGTGAGAAATATCTCAAATTAAAATTTAGAAGACGGCCAAATAAAGTGAAACAAAGAACTTTTATTTTCAGCGCGCGCTGGGTGCGGTCAGGTTTGCCTCGTGCCAGGGCCTGAGAACACACCGAGATGGGCGGGCCAGTTCCTTTTAAGGTCTCTTGATTTGCATATTTGTTCTCTCGTTCCTCCCATGCTCGGCTCTGCTCTTTTTCTTCCTTAAAAGGCAATTCAGTCTTTTCCTTGAGCCCGATTGGTTCTCTCAGGGCGGGCTCACACTTCTCTTCTGCAGTCCATTGGTCGTTTTAACCAACCTATCCGAGTGTCTCCCTGTCCCGGCCGCATGGTCCCTCGGCAATGAGCCCTGGCTGGTCTCATTGCCTTACAGGCTTCCCGGTCCGCCTTCACACAACAATAGCAAACAACAGTAACATGATTACAACTATTAACAGGTCGTGGCTGCAACAGAACTGCAGCCACAGGAACTACAGAACACCCCTGATCACACACAAAAAAAAACTTCCCTCCACCAGGCAATTATGGAAACCCTGCTTGTAATAAAACCATTTCACTTATTTCTCACA
>NW_020962843.1:8613-10054 GCF_003031625.1 Empidonax traillii | reverse complement strand
GCCAGGCAAAACAAAACGTTCCCTATCCCTCAAAGAAAACCAATACAGAAAAATATAGCTCACTATTTCTCCTGTTCTGCTGCATTAACCCTTTCAGACTTGCCTATATATTTTTGCAGTCTTACAAATTCAGAGGAGGCAGCAGTAGCCCCACCAGCAGTGCTGATTCAGCTCAACTGGGAGCTGAGACAGCCAGCATACTGTTGCCAAGGAGCAGGCAACCTGGTGCCAACAAGAGGGAAGCCCCTTTTCTATCACCATGAAATATTTCCGACCTAGGATAAGCCCCAAAGCCCATCCTGAAACAATGGTCAGCAAACATGGGAATGGATAAGATATACTGTCAGTGCCAGAAACCATGTAGCCACAGGAATGCTGACATCCAAGCTCCAGGGTCATCACAACTCAATTAGAAAATGTTTCTGTTTGGTCCAGTTGTTGCAGCTTCGAGCACAGAAATTGCTCTGGGAGACCAGACAGGTGGTGCCTGCTCTGCCTTTCACATTTTTCCAATAAAATTCATTAAGTCAAGGCTGTAGCAGTGCCTCCTCTTCAGCTGATTCTGCTTTTCTCTTTAGCAACCAAACACCCTTAAACTGAAGGGTGAGCCCTCGGGAGGAAGCTATGCCAGGCTCTCAAAGGCACATGTGGGGCACATGGGTGTCTCACGGGCACCTCTGCATTGTGCTCATCTGTAAAGATGCCAGGAAGCAAAACACTGCCCAGATTACATTACTGGAGCCATAGATAACAAAGCAAAATATATAAGCCCCCGGTGGTCTAGGGGAAAAGACACTGCACTGTCACTGCAGAGACCCGGGTTCAATTCCCGGTCGGGGCCCCTCCCCGGGCAGATGGAGCTCGTTAGCCCTGTAAGGCAATCCATCTACGTCCTGAGGACCTCACTGCCACCGTCCAAGCGTGCTTGGCCCCGGCAGATGAACCTCAGGATTAAAGGGTGGCTCAGTTCCGCGCACACTGTGTCTCACCTAAAAAATCCAATGCGCAGGCTGGAAGGTGTAAAGACCTTCCCCGGTTCTTCGTTCGCGAAGAGACTTGCCATTACTTACATTATATAAGCTATAAGTCTAGTAGTCCAGGACAGTGTCATTACCATCAACCATTTATGGTTTCTAAAAGATACTTTATAAAGGGATAGATTGAACATCTTCTGAGCATTTTGGCAAAAACATGAGAAAATTTGGTGTCTTTTTTTTTTTTAACCTTTTGCCTTTTTTTTAATAAATTTTTAAAATCTCATTTCATTTCTCTGCCTGAAGTACATTAGTTTCTATGGAAACATTGTAGTCATTTATGTGGAGGGTGTTTTCTGACATCCATATGTGGAGTATAAAGACAAGTTATGTCACCGTTGTGAAATGTAGGCATTTATGTGATGCTTATCAAGGTTCAACAAGAGAGAGGATACCTTTAGTCTGTT
>NW_020962843.1:0-1990 GCF_003031625.1 Empidonax traillii | reverse complement strand
TGTCAGGATCCCCTTGCATTAGACCAAGTTGCTCAAAGCCCCATTCAGCCTGAACTTGAATGTCTCCTGGGATGGGACATCCACAAGTTCTCTGGGAAACCTGTTCCCATACTTCACTACCCTCACAGTAAAGAATTTTTTCACAATATCTAACTAAAATCTATACTCTTTCAGTTTAAAGACAGTCCCACTTGTCCTGTCACAACAAATCCCTCTTCAGCAATTTTGTGGGCCTGAAGGGACTGGAAAGCTGCTATAAGATTGCTCTGAAGTCTTCTCTTCTCCAAGATGAATAGCTCCAACTTTCTCAGCCTGTCTTCACAGGAGAGATGCTCTAGCCCTATGATCATGTTCATGATCTTCCTCTGCACTCACTCCATCAGGTCCATGTCCTTCTCACGCTGGGAGCTGGACACTGTACTCCACTGCGAGGTGAGGTCTCACAAAAGCAGAGTAGAGGGACAGAGTGGCTGGAGAGCAGCCAGGCAGAAAGGGACCTGGGGGTGCTGATCGACAGGAGGCTGAACATGAGCCAGCAGTGTGCCCAGGTGGCCAAGAAGGCCAATGGCATCCTGGCCTGAATCAGGAACAGTGTGGCCAGCAGGAGCAGGGAAGTGATCCTTCCCCTGTACTCAGCACTGGTGAGGCCACACCTTGAGTATTGTGTTCAGCTCTGGGCCCCTCAGTTCAGGAGAGACATTGAGGTGCTGGAGCAGGTCCAGAGAAGAGCAACCAGGCTGGTGGACTTGAGCACAAGTCCTATGAGGAAAGGCTGAGGGAGCTGGGGTTGTTTAGTCTGGAGAAGAAGAAGCTCAGGGGTGACCTCCTCACCCTCTACAACTACCTTAAAGGAGGTTGTAGCCTGGTGAGGGTCGGTCTCTTCCCCCAGGCAACCAACAGTAGGACAAGAGGGTACAGGCTTAAGCTCTGCCAGGGGAGGTTTAGGTTGGATATTAGAAAAAAGTTCTTTACAGAGAGAGTGATCAGGCATTGGAATGGGCTGTCCAGGGAGGTGATGGATTCACTGTCCCTAGAGGCTTTTAAGATGAGGCTGGATGTGGCACTGAGTGCCATGATCAAGTAATCGCAGTGGAGTTGGATCAAGGGTTGGACTTGATGATCTCGGAGATCTCTTCCAACCCAGTTAAATCTATGATTCTATGATTCCATGAATCCCCTCCCTCACCCTGCTGGCCACGCTGCTGTTGATGCAGCCCAGGACATGGTTAGAAGCAAGGGCACATTGCCAGGACATGTTGAGCTTCTTTTCAGCCAACACCTCTAAGTCCTTCTCCTCAGGGCTGGTCTCAACCCATTTTCCACCCAGCCTGTGTTTGTCCTTGGGATAAATTACTGCAAAAACACTTCTGTTAGGGAAACCCTTCCTGTGACTACAGCACACCTTTGTACTGTGTCCTCGCTCTGATCTCCCAAGCAGGCTGGTGTGGTCATGCCTGTGGCCTAGTGGGTGAGGGAGCCCCTGGTCCAGGTAGTACAGTGTCCCACGGGCAACTTAATGCAGTCACCTGTCCACTGCAGCAATGTGACGCAGGAGGCAGAAAGCACTATACCCAGCTAGGGAAACTTTGTTAGGTACAAGTAATTGCTTGCACTGAAACTGGGCCAGAGAACTTAGCCTAACTGCTCTTACCATGAATTGCATGGTATTTCAAATACTTATTTAAAATGTCTTGAGATTTGTGCTGACCAGCTCTAGCTAGAAATTCAGTGCTATGTTTTTACTGAACCCTGAATTATTATTGTTGTTCTTAACAACTTGCAATTATACAATATTTGAGGATCAGCACTTTTATTACATAAACACATGACCTACTGTTCCAAGGGCCTGCAGTCACCAAACACCTGGCACTCCTCTCTCCCTGGTGGCAGAGGACAGGGCATCAGGGTCAGTTGCAAGGCTGTGGAGAGGATTTACCTGCTGATGCCTCAGCACCTTCTGGCTACAGAGCACCTTACTAAACTTGCCTGT
>NW_020962842.1:9280-10741 GCF_003031625.1 Empidonax traillii | reverse complement strand
CCTCTGGGAAGACCAAAAAATTTGATGGACTGGTGAAGATGACACCAAGAGCAATGGGTGGAGGGACCTGCAGACACTGGGATACATATTTAGCAAAGGCCACCTGGTTAGTCAACAGATGAGGATCTGCCAGTGGGGTTGGCCCTGCCCAATCAAAACTCTTACATAGTGTCTAAGGGGATAAAGTTCCTGCAGTGCACATTAAAAACATGCTGGAGAAAACAGTCTGGGTTATTCCTGCCTCAGGCAAAGGCAACCCCATCCACGGGATTCCTTTTGCTTCAGCTCCTGGGTGCACTTGGGAGGTAATGCAGGAGGATGGGGAATTCCAGTGTGTGTCTCCAGGGGACTTGATTTCAGGTGAGAATAGCCAGTGAATTAAATTGCCTCCTGTTAAGACCTATCTGACTGTGCATTGCAATGTCTATGTTGGCTGACTGTGCATCACCTCACTGAGCACCTCAGGCCTCAACATCAGCCACAGGCAGTCTGGGAATCTGAGCCTGGTTCTCTGATCGTTGCACTTGCACCAATGAAGAATGAACTTTGATAAAAAAGAACAAGAGCAGCAGTGCTGCAATCAGAACTGACTCAACTGTGCAACATGCAACAATCCAACACCTCACACCAGCTTCCCTGCTTGGAAGACTGTTCCCAAGGATGGAGCCACAAGTCACAGATTAATAAATTCAATGTTGGTTGTTTTGTATTTTTTTTCTGGAGGTTTTATGGTTAGTTGAGAGAGGTGTTCTGTAGACTAAGAGAATGATGTCTGTATATATATCTATTGAAAGAGATAAAGAGGAAGGCGATGGGATATTGAGAAGTGCGAAACTTGTCATGACATAAATGGTATGGAGTAAGGGGGGGGATGTTGTTCTGGTTCAGCTGGGATGGAGTTAATTTCTTCTCAGTAGTTGTTACAGGGCTATGTCTTGGGTTCAGAATGAGAATGGTGTTCACAACACACAGATGTTTTGGGTTTTTGCTAAGGCATGTCTATAGTAAGTCAAGGATATTTTTCTTGTCTCATACTCTGCCAGTGAGGAGATTCAGAAATGAGACTGGGAGGGAGCAGAGTTAGAGGAGATGACCTGAAATGACCAAAGAGGTATTCCACATAACAGAACATCATCCCCAGTAAATTAAATGGGGGGAGTTACCCAGGAAGGACCAATCTGAGTTCAGGAATGGGAGTCTGGTATCAGTCAGCAGGTGGTGAGCAACTGCATGGTGCACCCCTTGTTTTTCCCTTTTCATTATCATTATCACTATTGTTTACGGTTACTACCGTATTTTACTTATTTTCAATTATTAAACTGTTCTTAAACTACAAGTTCTACTTTGATTCTCCTCCCCAATCCACCACCAGCTGTGTGGTGCTTAAATTCCAGATGGGTTTTAACCACAACACTGAGCATGGCTGATCCCAATCACAAGGTGGGATTATCCCAGCCCTGC
>NW_020962842.1:0-1992 GCF_003031625.1 Empidonax traillii | reverse complement strand
CCCACCAGCCTCCTCAGCCAAGTGCCAGCCTCTCTCTGCACAACACCTTCTCTCCCCTTCCCTCTCCCAGCACCAGCAGCTCCCAGCCCTGGCCTAGCACAGCCCACATCAGCTGAGACCTGCAGAGAGGAAAGACATGGTCTTGAAGCAGCAGCAGGAGGAGAAGAGGCTTCCCACTCACCTGATTCCTGAGGAGAAGGAGGTGAGAGAAGTGGATGAGAGAGCAGAGACTTGGGCTGCCTTTTATAGTAGTCCTGCCCTGCCTCAGGCCCACAGGCACCTTTGGGGAAGTCATAATTTTCTGACCAGCTCCTGCCAGTTGTGAACCATCCCAGCTAATGGTAGGGGCTGTGTCCTGGTTTCCTGCACTGCTGCCCTTTCATTTCCTGCACATGCCACGTGCTTTCCTTTATGAAGGGGCATTTCTCTAAGTGCCCAGATTAGAGGCTCAAGGATTTCCGGGGCAGAAAGACGTCATCAGAGGTAGCAGGTTTAGATGAAGGGCTGTTGGCATCAGTTGAGGGCAGGTGATTTGCCCTGAGGTCATTCCTATGGTCTTGTCTTTGGCAAAGTTGTCAGGAAACGTGCACTGCTCCTGTTCTTCTTTTACACGTGCCCAGGGACTGCCATGGAGGGGACATGACACATCCTTTTCTTTTGCTTCCACCCCTTCTCTGTGCTGGTCACTCTTGCACTCAGGTGGCCTTCTGCTGGGGGGAGGGGGGGTTGACCCCATTGCTTCTCTAAGTGTCCCCTCAGAACAGTGCACTGGGTCTTTCATCTCACCCCTCTGTGCCCTCTCTGGGTCCTCTGTCCTTCCCTGGTGTGCTGGTGTCCTGCTCTGGCAGGGCGGTCCTCTGCATCTCCTCAACACAGTGCCCAGTTGGTGAGGTTTTCCTGGCCTTAGAAGAGCATGGAGATTTTTGCCACCTTCATTGTAGACACACATGAACACGGGTGTCAGTCTGGGCTTGTTTGACCCTCGTCATGAGAGCATCTGCAGGCCAGGGCAGTGGAGTCTCCCCTCATATGTTCCTGAGCATTGCAGAGTAGTTACCCTTGCCAGAATTTTCTCATCTACAGCTGAATGGTGCTGCCTTCAACCCTGTAAAGTATTGCCCAGAGAACTAAAATGCAGCCTCTGCCTCCTGCACCCTCAATTTGTTACTTTATCTGCATGAAGGATGGCCACAAAATCCTGCCCACTTTTGCAGGCCATCATCCCTGACTCAATCCCCCTATGCTGGAGTGTTGCTGGTGACTGGGATGGGACACAGGCTCCTCATTCCCAGGCCAAGGCCAGTTGCACTTCTACAGCTCATCAGCCTGGCGCTGAGTGGGGCAGGGCCAAGACCTCCCAGCAAATGGGTGTTGGACAGAAGGGACGGGTGTTCAGGTGTTGTTCTCCTGTGAGATGTAGGATGGACACACCCAGCACAGGGGTAGCACAGCAGAGTGCTGCCCCCTCCCCTTTGGTGGTCTTGCTGAGCTCTTTGCCAGGTCCTGCTGCTGAGAGGCTTCAGGCAGAGCCAAGTTCCCCTCGGAGCAGCTCTCAAGATTAAGTTCTAATGCTCGGCCCCAGCCTCAGTTATGTCTGCAGCTGTGACAGGTTTGTGCCTGTATCTGGCCAGGATGTTACTGCTCTCAGCTGGTTTTTGACAGCTTGATCTGGGGCCTGTCTCATCTCTGGGAACACATCTGGTGATTGCTTGACTTTGTTGAGCCTTGGTTGTTGTCACGGGACCTAATCCTGACCTTGGCTCGTGGTCACACTCTTGCTGTTGTTTAACCCATGTCAAGTGAAGCATTACATAGCTGGCAGTGAAGCATCACATAGCCCCTGCCTTCCTCCCTCCCATGTGGGTTGGGGGGACAATTGGAAGGCTAAATTAAAAAAAAAAAAAAAAAAAAAAAAAAAAAAAAAAAAAAAAAAAAAAAAAAAAAAAAAAAAAAAAAAAAAAAAAAAAAAAAAAAAAAAAAAAAAAAAAAAAA
>NW_020962841.1:7400-8714 GCF_003031625.1 Empidonax traillii | reverse complement strand
CTCTCCCCCTGCTCCTCTCCCCTCAGCAGTGCCACTGTTTGCTGCAGCCTCCTCCTCCTTGCCCAGCACAGCCCTCCTGGCACAGTTGGACACAGCCCTTGTTCTCCCCCCTCCTCATGGCCCTGCCCAAGCCCCTCAGCTACAGCCTGATGGCCACAAACCTTCAGGGCAGGGAGAGCCCATTGGAGTGGTGGGTCTGCAGGGAGCAATCACTGCTGCCTCCCTTCTGAATCCCCCTCAGCACCTGGACAAGCCTGGATTTGGTTTGGTTTCCATGAGGCCCTGCAGTGCCAAAGTGGCTCCTTGATTCCAGGAGGCTGCTCAGTGTCCCCGGGATCCTTTGGCTCCAGAATGCCCTGGAGTGTCACAGTGGTCCCTTGAGTTCATGAGGTGTCCTCAGTGCCACAATGGCCCTTTGTTTCTGGAAGGTTCCCCAGTGTCCCAAGGTCCATTTGACTCCAAAAAGGCCCTGTAGTGTCACAGTGGCCCCTTCATTTCATGAGGTTCCACTGTGTCCCAGGGTTTCTTTGTTTCCTGGAGGCACCACAGTGCCACAAGGGCTCCCTGGTTCCATCAGGTTCCAAAAGGTTTCAGGGTTCCCTTTTTTTTCCACAAGGCCCCACATGTTAAATGTTGCCCTGGTTCCACAGGATTTCACAGTGTCCCTGTGTTCCTTTCTTTCCATGAGGCCCTGCAGTTCCAAAATGGTCCCTTTGATTCCATGAGGTTGCACAGGGTCATCACAAAGCTGAGCCCACCCAGATGGAAGTTTGGGGGAGATCAGGAGGAACTGGGACAAAAAGAACTGGATATTTGGGGAAGGAAAAAAGGGCTTGGCCAAAAGAGAGGAAATACTTTGATGAGGTAAAAGCAGGTTCAGGGAATGCTGAGAGTGCTGAAACACTGACTGTGCAAACACTCCTGATGGACCTTTATCCTCTTTCTAAGCTCTTTGTAGCTCCAATCTAAAAGTGCTGCCCCTCCCATGGAATGGAATTTACTGCTCAAACCTCAACCTCACCCTGACTTCAAATGCAAAACCCAAACCCAGAACTCCAGACTCTCACTGGTTCTCGAATGCCCACCCCAATCCCCAACCTGTATAACCAGTATAAAAAGCCAACCTTTAATCCTGATCCAGCCCAAAAAGCTCTTCCCCTCATCATGAACCAGACCCTGCCAGCAGAACAACAAACCTGCCAAAGTTGTGCCCAATCCCCACCCTGAGCTCTAAAGCCCAAGGCCTGAGCATGAAGCACCCCCAGAGCCCTTGGGAGCAGGGCAAGGAGCTGCAGGGCCCAGAGCAGGCCCAGG
>NW_020962841.1:0-1999 GCF_003031625.1 Empidonax traillii | reverse complement strand
AGGACCGGTGACATCACAGGGGACTGGTGACAAAAAAGGGAGATCCGTGATGTTACAGGGGCACCAGTGACTTCACAAGCACAGGGCTGACATTATAGAGACACAAGTGACATCCTGGGGGACATTGCTGAAGTCACTGGGGACAGTGGTGACATCACAGGAACAGAGGTTACACCATTGAGGAACAGTAACATAAAAGGTGACTGGTGACAAAAAAGAAACAGCCGTGAGTCACAGGGAAATCAGTGACATCAGAGGGGACATCGGTGACTTCACAATGACTGGGGTGTCATCACAGAGACATCAGTGACATCATCAGGGACATTGGTGACATCACAAGGCACTGGCGACAATAACGGGAAAGCCATGATGGCACAGGGACATTGGTGACATCACAGGGGACATCAGTGACTACATAAGGCCAGGTGTGACATCACAGAGACATCAGTGATATCATTGGTGACACTGGTGACATCACAGGGACGTCCATGACATTACTGGGGACCAGTGACATCAGAGGGAACTGGTGAAAACAAAGGGACAGTTGTGATATCACAGTGACATCGGTGACATCAATGGGGACATTGGTGACTTTACAAGGACAAGGGTGACATTACAGAGACACCAGTGACATCATCAGAAACATTGGTGACACCACAAAGGACAGTGGTGATATCACAGAGATTGCAATGACCTCATTGGGACCAGTGACATCACAGGGGACTGTTGACAACAAAGGGACAGTCGTGATGTCACAGGGACATCGATGGACTCACTGGGACATGGTGCCATGGCTCAGCACAGTGGTGACATCACAGAGACAGCAGTGACATTAACGGGGACATCTGTGACATCACAGTCGACAGCGATGACTTCACAAGGCCAGGGGTGACATCACAGAGACAGCAGTGACATCATCGAGGACAATGGTGACATCACAGGGGACAGTGGTGACATCACAGAGACAGTAGGGACATCATTGGGGACCAGTGACATCAGATTGACAACAGAAGGACAGCAGTGATGTCACAGGGACATCAGTGACATCAAAGGGGTCTGGTGACATCACAGGGACATCGGTCACATCACAGGGACATGGTGGCACTGTTGGGGACAGCGGTGACATCACAGCAACAGCAGTGACATTACTGGAGACCAGTGACATCACAGGAGAATGTTGACAACAAAGGGAGAGCTGTGATGTCACTGGGACATCGGGACTGGGCCGGGGTCGGGCTGGGAGCTCGACGGCACCAGCAAGATGGACACGCTGGGGGGCACTGGGAGAGACAGGGGAGACACTGGGATGAGCTGGGGGACACTGGAGAAAGGGGAGAGGGCTTGGAGGACTTTACTAGGGATTGGGATGGCACTGGGAGGGACTGGGATGGCGCTGGGAGGGACTCAGAGTACATTGGGGTACAGGGAGAAGGGTTGGGGGACCACTTGGGAGAGAGCTGGGATATGTGGGAGTGGACACTGTCCTGTGGTATCTCTGGGGAGAGTCGGGGGGGTCAGGAACCCCAAATCCTCCCAGAGAGCACCCACAACCCCACAAACCCCATCCTGGTCTCTTCCAGCACACCCAGAACCCCCTGAATCCTCTTGCCAGTCCCTTCTGTATTAGTTTGTTTGAATTCATGCCCGGAATAAAGACAAGTACAACAGTCATTCAAACACTACAAAACATCTTTTATTGCAGTGAGAATAAAATTTTAAAAAAACTACTAGCAAAGAGAATCAAAAGCTTAAAAAGAAGACAAACCCACTACTTCAAATAGTTGCCATGCATACAATACTACGAACAGCTTTTATTACAGCATTAGCTAGTAAAAAGGGAATTAAAGGGATACAAAAAAAGGATATAAAATGTTTTCTTCCTTGGTTGCTTCCTACCAATAAACTGTGCTCACCTGCACAGACAGGCCAGGCCTACCAGGCTCTGCAGGGCTGGTCGGTGCCCGTGCTTGGCGGGTGTCCCCGCGGAGCAGCACAGTGT
>NW_020962840.1:8337-10059 GCF_003031625.1 Empidonax traillii | reverse complement strand
GTAACAACAGACACTCTGAAACCACTCTTTCAGCTCCTGAAAGGGGAGGCAGACTTAACCTGCCCTCCATGCTTAACACTGGCAGCCCTGGCAGTATTAAAGGAAATAAATCAAAGACTGAGTTCCTGTCAAAGAAAAGTGTGGGATTTACCTCTTTTTAAAGTAATTTTTAAAGGTATCAAACAACCTTATGTTGTAATAGGACAATTAGATGTAAAAGGTAAAGGCTTTCTGTTATGGGAATGGGTTTCTTTAAACTTCCAGTTTTCCAAATCCACTACTACATATCCTGAGATGCTCTCCAAAGTCTGACACAAAAGCAGATTGCAGCTTTAGGAAGTCTTGGGGAGAGATCTAGATATTATTTTAAGTTCCTCTGTCTACTGTTCAAGTACCTCAACTGCAGATTCATAGCTCTGATTTTCAGTTAGCCATTGCTGATTACAGGGGTCAATTTTCAGTTCACCTTCCCTCTATTCCTTTTTTGCAGCTGCTAGCCCTTACTCAGCCAGAGCTAACACACAACTATTCTCCTGTTCCACCAACAAGTGCTAGAACTGTGCTCACAGATGGTTCTGGCAGAACGTCTAACGCAGCAGTCACCTGGCTCAGAGCAGGAAAATGGGTATATGACACACACAAGGAAAGAGGTTCCTCTCAGATAGCAGAGCTCTCTGCAGTCATACCTGCATTTCAACTATTTCCAGAGCCTTTAAACATTGTTTCCCATTCAGCCTCTGTTATTGGAGCAGTCTGATGAATTGAGAATTCATACATAAAGATATCTCCCAATTACATTTAGCTCATATGTTCAAATAATTCCTGTATGAAATTAGTGACTGTAAACACAAATTCAACATAATCTACATTCATTCTCACACTTCTCTCCCAGGGTCCATCCCAGCAGGAAATCATGTGGTAGATCAAATAGCTGATACAGGGCAGCTTGCCCAAACTGCAGTAGTTCCAAACAATTTCGAAAAAGCAAAGCTGCCCTTTTTCACCAAAATGCAAAATCCCTCAAAAAAAACATTCCACCTTACACTGTCTCAAGCCAGAGAAATTATTTCCATATTCCCTGTCTACCAGAGACTTGCTCCTCTACCAGCTGAGGGGATAAACCCTCATGGAATTAACCCACTGGACATCTGGCAGTCAGGCATAACGCATTATTCACCATTTGGAAAATTAAAATACATCCATGTGTCCATTGACACATGTTCTGGTGCCATTGCAGCAGCAGCACATGCAGGAGAGAAGGCCCAAGATGTCAACAAACACCTCATATCTGCAATATCAGTCCTTGGCATCCCCAAAACTATAAAAACAGATAACAGACCGGCATACCCTTCTCACTCTTTAAAAGAATTTTTCAACATGTGGGGCATCTCCCATGTCACAGGGATCCCCCACTCCCCCACTGGTCAAGCAGTGCCAGAGCGTGCTCATCAAACACTCAAGGATATGTTAACCAAACAACAAAACACCACAATTGGACTGAGATGGTGAGTGTGGGAATGGTTGGGGTTTGGCCGATGTGCTGCTCAAGTCATGCATTGATTTTGGTTTCCTTTCTTGGAGCTGAGGAAGAGAAGAACCCAGGGACTGCAGGAACCCCTGAGCCAGCCCAAGGGACGTGCTTTTGGAAGGTGGATGGACAGGCCCAGCTCTCTGCAAGATAAGTGGAGGGCTCTGAGCCAGAGAGGGGATGAGAGCCGGGTA
>NW_020962840.1:0-2004 GCF_003031625.1 Empidonax traillii | reverse complement strand
GTAGCCTGCGACCAGCACCTGCACACCCCCAGGGACTTCTTCCTGCTGCACCTCTCCCTCACAGACCTGGGCTGCATCTGCACCACTGTGCCCAAAGCCATGCACAACTCCCTCTGGGCCACCACAACCATCTCCTACACAGCATGTGCTGCACAGGTTTTTTTCTTTTTCTTTTTCATGTCAGCAGAGCTTCCCCTCCTGACCATCATGTGCTACGACCGCTACGTTGCCATCTGCAAACCCCTGCACTACGGGACCCTCCTGGGCAGCAGAGCTTGTGCCCACATGGCAGCAGCTGCCTGGGCCTCTGCGTTTCTCTATTCTCTGCTGCACACAGCCAATACATTTTCCCTGCCCCTGTGCCAGGGCAATGCCCTGGGCCAGTTCTTCTGTGAAATCCCTCACATCCTCAAGCTCTCCTGCTCACACTCAGGCTATTTCAGGGAAATTGGTTTTCTTGTGGTTGGTGGGTCTTTAGCAATTGGCTGTTTCATTTTCATAGTTTTCTCCTATGTGCAGATCTTCAGGGCTGTGCTGAGGATCCCCTCTGAGCAGGGACGGCACAAAGCCTTTTCCACGTGCCTCCCTCACCTGGCCATGGTCTCCCTCTTTGTCACCACTGCAGCATTTGCCCACCTCAAGCCCCCCTCCATCTCCTCCCCATCCCTGGATCTGGCTCTGTCAGTTCTGTACTCGGTGGCATCTCCATCACTGAACCCCTTCATCTACAGCCTGAGGAACCAGGAGCTCAAGGATGCCATAAGGAAAATGATGACTGGATGCTTTTCAGGAGCAATAAAGTGCCTGTTTTCTGGTGTGGAGCTTTCAGAAAGGGGCTCCTTAACCCAGCCTTCCTGCTCAGGTTTTCGGGGGAGGTCATCAGATTCTTCTTGAAAAAATTTGTTGTACTATTAAGTATATTATGTATATGCCTTCTAATTTATTGTCCACCCATTAAATTTGACCCAGAGTTTTATAAATGATGAATTTTGCTCTCTGAGTATTTAAACAAAATAAAGGACCCTGCAGTGCCTTCTTTGTCCAAGACCCTTCTTCTCAGCTGTCCCTAAAGGACAGCACACTGCAGGACAGGGGGGATTGGCATAGGGGAAAGGGACAAGAATCCCAGCACAGCAGCACTGCCAGGGAGCAGCAGACCTTGGGCTTTGCAGAGCTGCTCTTTCCACTTCCACACTGTCCCTGTGAGCCCCTTTCTGTCTGGAAGGCCTGAGGTTTCAAAAGTTTTCAGAGTACCTTTTTTTTCCACAAGGCCCCCATGTTAAATGGTGTCCTGGTTCCACAAGATTTCACAGTGTCCCTGTGTTCCTTTCTTTCCATGAGGCCCTGCAGTGCCACAATGGCCCCTTTGATTCCATGAGGTTGCACAGGGTCATCACAAAGCTGAGCCCAACCAGATGAAAGTTGGGGGCAGATCAGGAGGAACTGGAACAAAAAGGATTGGATATTCAGGGAAGGAAAGAGGGGCTTGGCCAACAGAGAGGAAAGATTTTGATGAGGTAAAAACAGTTTCATGTAATCCTGAGGGTGCTAAAACATTAGAAGAGCAAACACTCCTGATGGACCTTTGCCCTCTTTGTAACCTCAAGCCCCAACACTCCCCAAAAGTGCTGCCCCTCCCATTAAGAGGAATCCACTGCTTTAATTCCAAGCCAGAAAAAGGCCAAACACAGAACTCCAGACTCTTATTTGTCCTCCAGTGCTCACCCCAATCCCAAACCTGTATCACCAGTATGAAAAGCCAAGCTTTAATCCTGACCCAGCCCAAAAAGCTCTTCCCCTCATCATGAACCAGACCCTGCCAGCAGAACAACAAACCTGCCCAAGTTGTGCCCAATCCCCACCCTGAGCTCTAAAGCCCAAGGCCTGAGCATGAAGCACCCCCAGAGCCCTTGGGAGCAGGGCAAGGACCTGCAGGGCCCAGAGCAGGCCCAGGGGGTTGGCAGAGCAATGGGAGGTGACCTGGATCTGCTCAGCTCTGCAGGG
>NW_020962839.1:8229-9242 GCF_003031625.1 Empidonax traillii | reverse complement strand
TGCTTTTTGTACTTGAGCAGTTTTCTATTCACCTCAACAAACCACACAGGGGATTTCAAACCCGTTCAGCATATCTCACCTTAACCCTAACATGCTCATTTTATACCTCCAGACAACTTTTTCTGACATTGACTCAAGGGTATTCTCTAAACCACCCACCCATCTTACCAGATTATTTTATTCAAGTACTTTTTTCCCCTCTGCTACTTCTTGTTCATTCCCTAATTTAATTGTACTGGAAGTGAGCAAGCCAAAATTTCTCAGTAGCCTTCTGTTTCATTATTAACATCAGCTAAATTTTAACTCATTATCACACATGGTCCCCTGAATTCTCTTTTATATCCAAATGCAACTTCCTTTATTCCCCCCTCCCCCTTTTCATTCTTTACATTGTTTTTACTTAATATGCTCTTCTTTTTCTTTCTTTCCCCCACCAAGCTTATGGTGACCCAAAACCAAAATTCAGTTTTATAAATCTGCCACAACTGTGCTAATTGCAACGACATAGGAACACTGAGACTTGTGATTTCTTGCTATTTTCTTGAGTGGGATTGCTTGCAAATGCTAGTCATGTGCTTGTTTGTTTGTTGGTTTTTTTTAATATATACAGCACTATAGTTGTTTTAATTGATTGGTTGGTACAGGGCATTGATATACCATAATCATCTGTTCAAAACATCCCTGGTTGTTTTGCTGATTAAGAAGGCTCCAAGTTTACTTTGGAGGTGAAGGATGCTTTGAAGTAGATTCATCACTCATTGAAATTATGGTGATTTGCTAAGTGTGTGATGCAATGATTTATTATTAACAGTAAAAAATACAGAGTATTTTTTTGGCTACTCAGTGCTTTCTGAAGACAGAAAGGTGCTGCTTCAAGATATAGTATTTTGCTCATTTAATTTTTTTTTTATTTTTTTATTTTTTTTATTTTTTTTATTTTTTTTATTTTTTTTTTTTTTTTTTTTTTTTTTTTTTTTTTTTTTTTTTTTTTTTTTTTTTTTTTTTCTTTTTTT
>NW_020962839.1:0-2007 GCF_003031625.1 Empidonax traillii | reverse complement strand
AAAAAAAAAAAAAAAAAAAAAAAAAAAAAAAGGGAAAAAAAAAGAAGTAGAACAGATCTACAGGACTATGTTGTCTCCTTTTAAGAATCAGAATATCCACACAGCTGTGTGGATTCTTGAGATTATATCTCAGGATATTTAATGTTTATACTCATAGTTACTGGTGAAAATGTTTATCTGAGAACATTTAAAGGGTCTTGACCCCTGAGATTAGCTCAGTTGGTTGGAGCATGGTGCTAATAACACCAAGGTTGTGGGTCTGACCCCTGTACAGGCCATTCACTTAAGAGTGGGGCTCGATGATCCTCGTGGGTTCCAACTCAGAATGTTCTGTGGAAAGTCACACAATACACGTTCTTTCTCATGCCTTTTTTGGGGAGCCTGGTTTAGGATTCTTTCTGTAAGAAGTGGGATATGCAGTCGTGCATATCACTGAGGTGCATTTCACTGAGAGTCTTGTACAATACCCTTGCAAGTCTTGGTAAATGGCAGAAACTGTTCCTAAAGCAAACCTGACCCTATAGATTACAACTGAAACCAGCAACAAATAAATGTGAGTGCCACCAACAGAGTCATTCACTATTTCACGCAGTATTTTCCATGCCACTGCTAAACCCTTGCAAGGGAGCTAGAATGTCTCTTTTTCCCTCTCCTCCTCTCTTCCCGTGCCTGATTTTCAGGATTACACTTTCCCGAAGAAAACCTACCTGATTTAAGGTGATAACAACTTCATAAGGAAGGCTGGAGGAGAAACTAGACCTTTCCAGGCTTAATGTCTTACCCACTGCTGTCTATTAGTAGAGACAGTAAGACTCAATAACACAGCTGTCCCTTCAGCCCTGGGTTCTTATAGTTTAGGTTTGTCAGTTTTGTTAGCAAGTGTCCATTTTCTCTGACCTCATGAGTTAGATACAAGCTGAGTTTTTATGAAAACATAAGCCTAAATGCTTACTGCCATATTTACCCAGCCCCTTGTCCTCTGAAAAATGAAGAAGTCTGTATCGTGCATTGGTATTTGGATGAGATTCCCCCCCTCCTGCAGACTAACCCAAACATAAAGCAAGAAAATAAACATTAACAGAAACCTTTCAATTTGAGCCCCCAGCAAGCATCAGGCTCTCTAAAGCACTCCCTTTAAGTAAAAAAAAAAAAAAAAGAAAAAAAAAGCCACAGCCTTTTTTATTAGGGCTGGAATTAGGGAATGAAAATATCTCCACTTCTCTGCACTCCAGGAAGGCCCTCAACCACCTCTTCATTCCAAAGATGGATAATGATGCCTGCACGTACCACATGTACGCCTGAAAGTGCTTCAGGATGAAAAGTGCCATATAAATGTAAGCTGCTATTAATTATGGCACTCGAAGGAGCATTCAGATAGCTTAGTTTCTCAAACCAAACCCACATTAACATTGCTATAAGTTCTAAATTTCATTTTCTCCCTATCCTTTTCTTTGCCATCCTGTCAACAAAGAAATATAAATCCACTATTCCAGCACACCTCTGCACCTAAATAAATTCTCCCTGCTGATTCAGCTGCAACAATGGGCTAATATATATATTATTCCTTGAGCTCAAAAAAGGAAAATGGGAAAAAATTAGTTTGGGGGTTTTTTTTTGTGTACATGCAAATATATACAGTTTTCAACATGGAAGCATGAGTACTAAGGAGGGGGATCAGGAGTGAACCTCTTACACACGGACCAGTGCCACTTGGGCTAAACTCCAGTACCAAGCCCAGCCTGGCAGAGTCACAACAGTCCTGCCTGCCCAAGCCCCGTCCTGTTTCTGACAGGGCTCTTTAAAGGATAAGAACTGTGAGACTCGGAGGAAAAGAAACCAAAATAATCAAAAATCCATTACTCACACTTTACCAGATGCCTAATTTAAGGGGGTTTAAAACTTTTATCCTCTGATATTTTGCAGGTTGACCTGAAGCGAACGAAAAATTGGTGTCACTTATCGGGCTCAAATTCATCTTATTTTGAATTATTACAAGATGCAGAGACA
>NW_020962838.1:7855-9123 GCF_003031625.1 Empidonax traillii | reverse complement strand
TTAAACTGGGACACCTTAGCAGCAGGAAATGAACCTCAAGGAAACTGCAGGAGCCCTGGTGTCATCTGCAGGAGATGCCCAGCACAGCCTGACTGTGCCCCTCAGTGCCAGCCCCTCTGCCCAGCCCAGCACAGAGTCCTGGCCCAGGGACAGAGCAGCCTGTCCCCAGGGGGGCTGCAGAAAGAGCTTTCTCTGTGCCGTGGATTCCTCTGGGCAGGCACAGAAATGCTGCCTTGCTCTTCCCCAGGGACTGCGACGAGAGTCAGGCCTAAAAGAGTGAACTAAGAAAGGCCCCCTAACATCCCCCTGCGGTACAGAAACTCGTTCTGTTCTAACTATTGGATCAAAAACTTAGAAGAATGCTGGAAGCATTTACAATAGGCTTAGAGGTAATAAATTCGGACAAAGTAAGCTAAGCTAGACATCTGATTAGGAGAAATAGGTCTGAAGCCAAGGCTTTCTCCAAGCATCAGTGACCGGGGCGAGAACAGTGGAAAGGTAGAGAGGTCAGACCAAGATGAGAAGAGAACCCCAGACCCAAGGCAGAAGGTTGGATCTACTGCCAGAATTGAGGGCCAAGAAAAGCACCGCCCTATGCTCTGTTTGAGCTCTGCCTGTACTCAACCTAACATTAATATGTTCAGATAGATGCTGCAATCATACAAAGGTATTTAAGAATCATGTGTGAAAATTGTATAAAACCCCTGATTTTGTTCGCTAGCTTTGAGCAAGTTTTGTGTTGCATGAGCCACACTCGCTCCCAACATTGCAATAAATGCCTTTTCTGCTCAAAAGATCCAAGGTCTCTGAGCAGTTCTTTCTACCAGATTTTTCGGATTCATTTGGTGACTGCAGGCAGGACACTTCTCCACCTGGTTGTGGGATCCTTGGGAGCTCGGGACACCATTGGGTGCCCCAGGTAAGTTTTACTCGGAGGGGCTCCCCTCTTTGGTGGCTCCCTGAGGAGGTGGACAAGGACTCGCTGCCCATTGATAAAAGGTATTTATATTTGATTTTGTCTGTTTTGGGTTTGGGGTTCCCATAAGATGAGTAACGGACAAGGACACTTTTCGTGGGGTGTGACACCCGAGAGCTGGTTTGTTCCAGATTTGTTTCTATTTGGCCAAATATTGTTTGTTTTGAGGGAAACAAGGTATCTAAGCTTCTTTTTGGTTGTTCTTTTGTTTATGGGATTGGTTCCCTTGAATTTATAACCACCCTATGATTTGGGATTTGGGGCACCTCTGCTGTGTTATGAACTCCTAAAG
>NW_020962838.1:0-2011 GCF_003031625.1 Empidonax traillii | reverse complement strand
TATCCCAAACTGCCATATCCAGATGTCATCTGAACACTTCCAGAGACTCCACTACCTCCCTGGGCTACTTGTTGCAACACATAAACACTCCTTCAGTGCAAAAAAGAATTTTAAATTATCTGACGTGAACATCACCCAAGGCAACTCAAGGCCATTTCCTTTCTTGTTCTCACTAAAGCCTTTGTAGAAGAGACTGACCCCCCTTCCCCATTGAAATCTCCTTTCAGGTCACTGTAGAGAGTGATGAGGTGCTCCCTGAGCCTCCTCTTCTGCAGACCAAAGAACCCCAGTTCCCTCAGCTGCTCCTCATCATTCTTGCCAGATCAGCAGTGATGATGATCAACAGGAACAGCCCCAACTCTGAGCCCTTGGGAACCCCACTAGTGACCAGCCCCACCTGGATTTAGTTCCATCCCCCACCACTCCCTGGGCCATCAGCCAGTTTTTCCCCCAGCAAACAGTTCCCTCGTCCAGTCCATGAGGAGCCAGTTTGTACAGGAGATGCTGTGGGAGATGGGCTCAAAGGCTTTCCTGAAGTCAGCACAGACACATCCCCAGCCTTTCCCTCATCTACTAATGGATCATTTTGTAATAGGAGGAGACCAGGTTGGTCAGGCAGGACCTGCCTTTCCCTTCTGAACAAACCCACTGCTGTCTGAGCCTTAACCCCTGGATGTCCTGCATGTGCCATGGGATGGTGATGGGAGAAATAGAAACTCGACTCACAGAATGCCCAAATATGGAGCAATGTACTCTTCGAGATGTCCTGGAGAATTAGATCAGGGATGTAACTCAAAGTAACAGGATGTAAATAAGCTCTGTGTCCCCAGATAAGGTGAAGAACAAACATAACAGTTCTTGGTGGTGGAACAGGATGACGATGGGCCTGCTCAAGAACTGAGGGCAAGGCAACACAGGAAGCCTGGAAGGACCAAACAAGGACCTCCAGGGGGGTGACTGTGTGAAGCAAACTAATGGATATGTATTAAGCAAACTTGCACATCTAATGAATATGTAACCAGAGTGTGCAATAAGAAGCCCTGTCCATCTGTCATTTGGCACCTTGGGTTACAAGAGCTTCGGTGCCAACATCCAGTGCTGAATAAAGAACAATTCCTACTTCTTATCACTTACAAATTTGGGGTGGAGGTGTTTGTTTCTGCCGCCTTTTGGTATCAGGGCCATTGTGACACTTTGGAACCTCCTGGAATCCAAGGGCCATTGCCACAGTGCAAGGCCTGATGGAGCCAAAGGCCCTTGGCCACTGGGGCAGCTCACAGAATCCAGAGGCCTTGATGACACTCCAGGGCGTGACACTGTGACACTGTGACACTGTGACACTGTGACAGTGTGACATTGTGACACTGTGACACTGTGACATTGTGACACTGTGACACTGTGACACTGTGACACTGTGACACTGCAGGGCCATGTGGAGACAAAGGGGCCATTGTGACCCTGGGCAACCTCACAGCACCAAGGGCCATTGTGACACTGCAGGGCCTCCTGGATTCAAAGGAGTGCTGGGACATTCTGGACCTGATGGAATCACTGTGCAATTGGGACACCACAGAACCTCATGGAATCCTCAGGACCACTGTGACATAGGGGAATCTTCTGGAATCAAGGGACCATGGTGACAGTGCAGGGCCTATGGAGCATAAGGGACCACTGTGACACTGTGGAACCTCATGGAATAAAAGAACCTGTGAGATACTGGATTATTGGGATAATTCTTGACTCAGAACAACTCCAGTGTGATGGTGGGTGGGGAAGGGACAGGATGAATTTCCCAAAGGTGAGGTGGTGCCATGTTCCATTGCCCAGCCCTTGGAGCCTCCTTGGGCAGCCCTGGAGCTGCTGTCAGTCCAAAGCAGCCCGGGAGCACTGCCCCATCCCACAGCCTGGAGCCCCTAACCCAGCCCCACACTGGCTCCAGCACACCAGCAGCTCTGCCCCTCACCCTCCTGGAGCCCCAGAGTGGCCAGTGGGCCACAAGTCCCCCCTGGGG
>NW_020962837.1:9739-11590 GCF_003031625.1 Empidonax traillii | reverse complement strand
GGGGGCAGGAAATGATCTCGGGGAGCTCCCTCATCTCCAAGGGGACCAGGGCACTCCCACCCTGCCAGTTCTGCTGCTGCCACCACCCCTTCCCATCCCCAGGCTGCACCGTCAGGGACCTTGAATTTTTGATTCTCACATTCACTCTCTCCTTCCCCAAGGCCTCAAACACTTTTTGGTTCACTTCCCACCTTAAGACAGAAAAAACCTCAAAGAACACCCCACCCTACACAGACTCTGTAAATAATTCTTTTAAGAAAGAGTAGGACACTCACCGATTTTTTCATTGCTGTCCCCTGATCAAGAAAGACAAACGCAAACAAGTTATTATGTGGCACAGTCCCTTCCCTGGGACCCCCCCCTCCAGCTGAAGGACCACACAGGTAAGGAAAGAATGAGATGGAAGGGGGAGATGCTCTGGTTCTGCTCTGATTGCAGGGACAGTTGACCTGTATTTCATTTCCCCATCATTTTTCCCCGTTCAGTGGTACCATTTTGTATGAGGTTATGTTGAATAGCCAAAGGACTATTTCTTGGCAATTCTACAAGCAACAAACAAACAAGCCAACAAAAAGACATGACCTCTGCAAGCAAGTTTGGTTTTCCAGGAATTCTTAGGAATGAAGGAAACAACAATTTTAGGAGTAATTTCCAAACAGCTCAGGTTTCTGTAATTTGCCCCTAAAGGACAAGAACTCTTCAGAACTCTTGCACTACTTACACTAAAGGGGGTGTCAGAAAGCATCAACAGCCACTCAGGAGAAAAATCCTAAGGAGTGTTCAGGGTGAATTTTGACATGATTATGGGGTCAGGGGAGGAGGAAGGAAAATCTCTGCCCAGAAAGAACATTTGAACAGACTGAGAGAATGAATGAAGAGGTCTGGAAGTTTTCAGAGGGGATTTCCCCAGGAGATGGGCAGTGAGACTTACGCAGTGCTTCCTGTTGCCTCTCTGGAAAACAAAAGCAGATCAGAGTGTCAGCACCAAAGTTGGGGCCGTTTCCCTGATACACTCCTTGGGGTAGGGAGGAGACCTGAGCACGGGCTGCAGCTCCAGGGCAGCGGGGAAGGGGCAGCTTTGCAGCCACAAGGGAGGAGCAGGGGCTGAAATGTCCCCTGCAGTGCTACCTAAGGGCCCTGTGCCTGTGCTCTGCAGTGCTCAGAAAAGCTCAGGCCCCTGCACAATGGAATGTGCTACCCCAAAGCTTCCTCCAGACTTAGGAAGAACCTCCAGAGCGCTTTCAAAATCCAAATTCACTGTTGGGACAATATCTCTTCACAGTTTCTTTGGTTCTGCAATAATTGTCCGGAATATGGCAACAGCATTTAATCAAGTAATTTCCCATGGGATGTAGCCACTAGCCAAACCATTTCCCCTCCTCCTGTCCTCCAGAAACCCGACCCTTGAATTCTTCCACTGGAAGAGTTCTCCAATTTCTGGACAATGGAAAGTAAAGCTTACCTACTTCTTTCTGCTGCTTTCCTGTGAAGAAAAGTAAGAAATGCAAATCATTTAAAACTCCTCCCTCCTCCAAGCACTGATGAACCCCCAGCAGGAGTTCCAGCCGCCCGCACGGCAGAAGGGCCGCGGGGCCTGGACGTGCCCGCATGACCCACCGGGCCCATCTCCTCCCAGGGAGACAGAGAGGATTTCAGTTTCCCTCATTCCTCTCTATCATCTCCCATCTGAGGGATCTTGAGAAGGAAAGGAGGCCCTGCCAGGCCCCCCAAACTGCCAGGGATTCTCTGCAGCTCAAGGCAAATTATTGCTGCATTGCTGTGCTGGGGCAGAGGAGCAGCTGATGCTGCTTTAAGGCCAACTTTGGTTCAGTCTGGGTTTTTCTCAGCCCC
>NW_020962837.1:0-2017 GCF_003031625.1 Empidonax traillii | reverse complement strand
TCCATTTGAGCCCTTTGGTGCAATTCCAACCACAGTCACCAGGGGGCGCTGTGAGATCACGGGAGATGCAGAGCCTGCAGTTCTCTATGCCGTCCAGCAGGGGCGCTGTGGAATCACTGGTCGTTGCCACCTGGGGTAACCCCCTCCGGGGTGTGTTGGAGGAACCAAAAAAAAAATGGGTTTCTCTTCCCCCCCACACACTGGGAAAATGGGAAAGAGAGGAAGGGGAGAAACAACAACAACAACAACAACAAAGTCTTCTCCAGTAGGAAAAATCTCACTCTGTTCAGCTTGTCAAATCGTGCAATATAGTTTTCCTTCTCCCTTTAATATGCACAAGAACCACTGCTAAGGAAGAAACAAACGAGAACAGGGAAGGGGAAAAGAAAAAAACAAACAAACAAACAAACAAAAAAAGAACTCCTGAACAGTTCGTCTTTGATGAAAAAATCTGAGCAGGATCCACAGCCGGCAACCAGGCTGAGAACAAAAATCCACCGAGCTCCCACTCCGACCTTGTTCCAGCCTCAGCAGCAAGCCCCGACTCCTCCCCCCATTTCCCAGGAAACGAGAGAAAAAGAAAATATAAAGGAGCTCCTCACCCCCCCTTTCCCAGGAGATGAGATTCTGAGCCATTACCCAAAAAGCCGCTTCTTTTATGCTCCTTAAGTGCCCACTTAACAGCCCTACACACCGCGGGCAGGGGAAGGGAAAAATTCCTGCCCAGTTTCCAAGAACCAGCAAAACCATGACAAGAAGGTACCATAGAAAATTAGGGTGCTTTGAATTAAAGAAATAAGCTACTAAGTGTTCAGAAATGTCATGAATATGTAACAGGAATGTGGGGGAGAAAAAATGAATAATCCTGTAATGCTGCCATGTCAGTTGTAGTGAGGATACCTCGGTGTGCACTTTGGGAACTGATTCCCAGGGCACCCCACGTGCTGGAGTCATTCCAGTGTGCTGGAATAAAAGAATGCCTGGAATCTGAAACTCACAAATTTGGTCTTAGAGGTTTCTTTAAAGAGCTGATTTCAGGCAACAAACCCACCCCCTGCACTGAAGTCTCCCTCCTTACCAGTTCTGTTTGGGTGAGCCCTTCCCTTGGGAAGGTCCCTGCCTGCTGGATCTCGAATGGGGGATCTGGTGTGAAAGCACGTGTCATGTTTTAGGAATGGTACTCCCCAGTTAAGAGCTCCCACCCAGACTCTCCCAAAGCAGATGCTGCTCAACCTCTGGTTGAAAGCACAAAAGGCAAAGATCCTGGGTTGAGAGAAGAACAATACACTGGAAACAGCAATGATATCATAAAAGGAACAGAAACAGCAACCATACTGATAAGAAGAGTGTACAAAGAGAGGGCGATTTACATGCCAAATGCTCACTGAGCCTGAGACAATGGAACAATGGTTCCAGCCTCCACACTTAAGGAATTTTTGCCCTCAGAAGCAAGAGAGAAAGTTCCTTTTCCACACACCTGGAAATGATGTGAGGTGGTATCATCTTGGCCATGACCTCTCCCACTGATCTGCACTGGAACCAGAACAGCCTGTCTGGCCTCAGAGAAAGATCTTAGAGTGATGCAGTATGGAAGAAAGGTCCAGAGGGGTAACGAGATCTCTGCCCTTGGAGACCCTTCTCTTACTGCCTCCTCTTCATCAGGGCCATATTTTCAGACATGTCTCAGGACCCACCCAGGCCCAAGGGTAGACTTTTCTCCCCCCAAATGATGCCTGTGGAAATGTGAAGATGTGAATCCCCTCATCAACACTGAAAAATGACACCCGTCCCCCTTCATAATCCAGAGAGACCCTGATCCGCCTGGGAGCCTGGATTTCAGGAAATAGGGTAGGATGAGGGGAGGTGAAAGCTTTCAAGAATACTGCCCGTTTTCCCACTGCCCAGATGCCTTTCTCTGGTTTAAACTCAATATCACCCTTCCTGTCCACTTTTTCTCCAAAAATCCCCACAATCCATTCTCCTGCATATACCACCTCCACCTCCCAGTAGTGTCTCC
>NW_020962836.1:8354-9576 GCF_003031625.1 Empidonax traillii | reverse complement strand
AAGCTCTGGGTCACCAACTCCTACTCTCTGGCCTGGAGGGGGCACGTGGCAGAGTGGCCAGAGTGAGCAACTTGCTCACTGTTCCCTGAGAACTCTTTCCTTTCCCACCACTCTGTGCTGCTTTCAAAGGCTGACAGGGCCCAGTAGACCTGACTGGAGGGCCCACACAATGCCTGCCCACAGGCTGCTTACCTCAGCAGAGACGACTTCCTCCCAGAGATCCTCGACACTGGCAGCATCAGACAGGCACTCAGTGGGTATGCTGTCAGTGTCTGCGTTGTCCTCAGCCGTTGCACCCTCAGCCTCTGTGGTGAGCTCAGGCAGCGCGGTGCTGGAGTTTGTCACCTCATCGGTCACCACGCTGTCACCGTTGGCTCTGCCATCAGTCGACACGATGCCAACATCTGGCTCTGGTTTGAGCTCACTCGGCATGAGGTCCGGCTGTGCCACGACCACAGCTGGTGTGATCTTGGCCCCTCTACGCCTCCAGGATGTCAGAAAGGCCTGCAGGAGAACAAAGGGCAGGGTAGAGAGGGATGTGCCATGGAGAGCTCCGACAGCAGTGCCAGGCAGAGCAGGGGGCGATGGCATCACATGTCACAAAGAGCCCTGTGACACCCTGCCCCAGTCCATCCCATTGGTGATGCCCACTGTGTCACAAAGGGCCCTGTGACACACTGCACGTACCTGTATTGCCCTGCGGAAGCGGCCAAGGGCACGGCCCTGCTGTTGTGTTCGGTCCTGGCCTGGATCTGGCAAAGAGTGAGCACAGAGCTGAGGGGCTGCGGGACAGCCCAGAGAACACAGCGCAGCCCTGCACTCCACAGGCAGGGCCAGCCCCAGGATGCCCAGTGCATGGAGCTGCCTGTGGATCAGCCACGGCCCTCTTCCCCCTTCCCTATCCCTGGCCATGTCCGCAGGGGATGGGATGGGAGAAGGCCCATCTGGCTGCAGCCACCAGCCCTGTGACCCAGCTTTGCCACTCACCTTCCTGCAGGGGCTGGGACTGCTCCATCTCTTCAGGCTGCTCTGATGGGACAGGCTCAGGGCCTGCCTTCTTTTGTTTCCTCCTGAGCAGCCTGGCCAGGCTGAAGCGTCTCCCGGCCATCCTACAGTCGGGCCTCGAGGGCACCTGCTGCAGGGAATGGAGACGCCAGCGAAAAGCTCCGGGGCACGAAGCCCCAGAGCACGGCCTCGAGGGCACCTGCCGCAGGGACTGGAG
>NW_020962836.1:0-2023 GCF_003031625.1 Empidonax traillii | reverse complement strand
GTGGCTAAAGGAAACCCAAAACCAGGCCCCTCTGAGTGAAATGGAAAAGCAAAGGGATTTTGGCAATAGCAGCAGAACTCTGGGAATTAGGAGTGCTTTGTAACAGCAGCTGACAAGGACTAATTGCTGCCCCTGGACTTGGGGGAGGATGAGAAAAAGGAGAGTTTGGGTAACATGGGAGCCCTGCAAGCACATGGACAGTCATCCCATGCTTTATCATCACCTTGCAACAAGCACAAAGGGCTGTCTTGGCAAAAAAAAAAGTAAAAATAGCAAGAAAAGCGTAGTGACTCCTGCTGAGACACTGCCACTCTGGGGGATCAGTCACCGCCTGCTTGGTGGTCACCGCCAGCTCCGAGAAATCACTCCTTGCAACTGCTACCTGTGTGAGCAAAAGAAAGAATGTCAGAGCAGAGCCCCCAGCCCACCTCGGTGCTTTGCTTTCACCCTCCTGACAGCAGCTCTGATAACTGGATGCCTTGTGCAACACTCGGGCTCCAAGAGCTCATTGCAGCCCCCATCCAGCACACAGTGCCCTGGGGGAGTAGCAGAGACACGAAAGAAGGGACAGCAAAGGAAACACCTGCAGGCAAAGCACCTGTACAGGCCAATCTTCCCCGGGAGGGTGGGCAGGCCCTGGTACAGGTTGCCCAGAGAAGCTGTGGCTGCCCCTGGGTCCCTGGAAGTGTCCAAGGCCAGGTTGGACGGGGCTTGGAGCCACCTGGGCTGGGGGAAGGTGTCCCTGCCCACAGCAGGGGGTGGGACTGGATGGGCTTTAAGAAACAGAAACGAGGAAGAGAACTTGGCTCATATTCCTTTTCCAGTATTAGACAATATGAATACAAGCATCAGTAAAGAATATTAACCCTCCTTCCAGAGACACACCCATCTGGCATTACAAATGCTTATAGACCCTATTCAAGCCAGAGAATGGATTTAAAGAGGGCTTACCCTGCTCAGGCAGCTGCTCTTGGATTTCAGCTGCGTTCATTTGATTTTGCTAGAAATCTCTTTCAGAAGGCCTTTCAAATCAGGGAGCTTCACTAATAAAAAAAAAAAAAAAAAAAAAAAAAAAAAAAAAAAAAAAAAAAAAAAAGTTATTTATATAAAGTCAATCTAGCTCAAAGAAAGCAATGCTCACAAGTTATGTGAGTAACAAGCAATTGCCTCTCCAAATATTACACTAAATGCAACAGTGCTTGAATGGACACTTGCAATTAGAGTGTTCATCAGGGCAATTAATGCAGTGAGCCCTGATGCAGATGGATTTCAGCTGGTTAACAAGAACAGAAGCACAATATGGATATTACTTTCAGTAGAGAATTAGGGTTATCAAATCTCCTTTCAGTTTCAAGAAGAGCATCACTGGCCACAGACTCACTCACCATTTCCATTTCAGCCTGGGGAGCAAGCCATTGTTTTGCAGTCTAAATTATTTGACAGCAATCAAAAGATGTATTTGGAAGTATTATGTGGGTCTTATCACCCTTGGACTTCTTAGAAGTCTGTTCTTCATGCCAGAGCAACTCCCTGCTTCAGAGGCCAAATACACAATCCAATCAAGCCTCAGAAAATACCCCCTGGGAAGGTCTTTTCAGTATCACAGTCATAAAAATTATACCTGTATGACAATTCTGATAATGATGTGCTCTCTAGGAGACCAGTAGCTTCACATTGCTTAATTACTTCATGCCTTCAGCTCTAGAAGCTAAATCTGACAGACGTGTGTGGGAAGGGGACACTTCATTACTTGATCACTATAACCTTTCTCTGTAGTAGTGATCAGATGCATTGCCAAGTGTATCCTTTCATAAGCCACTGCTGCTTCTGTAATTCTTTGCTGTTTTGCACTAGAGTCAACTTAGACATTCATTCTTTAAAGTTGGTGTCTTTGTTCCTTAAATCCATCCTCATTCCCAGGGCAAACCAGACTGGCAAAACAGTGGCCCATCACCTGCTTTACCAGAGACAATCACGTTTCCCAGAGCAATTTCAAACACAGGTACCTTTGCATCCAGTTGTC
>NW_020962835.1:7273-9297 GCF_003031625.1 Empidonax traillii | reverse complement strand
TCCCATCCCATCCCATCCCATCCCATCCCATCCCATCCCATCCCATCCCATCCCATCGCCTGTCCACTCCCAGCCCCCCCAGGTCCCATCACCCCTAAGGAAATCCATCTCAAGGCACGAAAAACTGAGTCACTTTTTGTTTTTCTCTCCAACCAACTGGGGTCGATGAAAGGCCCCAAACCCACCGTGTTTCCCACAGATCTCAGGAACTGGGGCCCTGCATTCCCTGTGCCAGAGCCAAACAGAAAAAATCAGAAATAAATTTAAAAATCCATATTTTGGGATCCTGAATGTTTGCCAGGGATCCCAGGGACACAAACATGGGTGGGACTGGCACAGGAGGGATCCAGGGATCCCAGGAACACAAAGACCTGGCACAGGAGGGATCCAGGAATCCCAGGTACACACTGGCACAGGAGGGATCCAGGAATCCCAGGAACACACTGGCACAGGAGGGATCCAGGGATCCCAGGAACACAAACACCTGGCACAGGAGGGATCCAGGGATCCCAGGTACACAAATGTGTGGGACTGGCACAGGAGGGATCCAGGGATCCACCAGGCACAGCCTGGGGTGGCTCCAGGGCAGCAGAATTTGGGGGTTTTTAGTGTTTCAGCTCCCAATTCTGCCAGAAGTAGCTTTGGCAAACTGCTCCCACACCTGCAAATCCACTTTTCTCTGCAGTCTCAAAATCGGGATAATCTTCCCCAAATTAGTCAAAGCTTCTCCAGGTGGAGCTGCTGGAACTGTGTTGCCCAGAGCCTTTTCTTGGAGGGGTGGAGGGAGCAGGAAAAACACCCCAAAAATCACACTAAATCAGAGTAATTGGAAACATTTTGAAGTCCCAGCCTCCCTGGCCGTGCAGGATGGGAGATGGATCTGTGTGATGGATGTGTGTCATTCAGTTCCTGGCAGGACTGAAACTGGGACTGATAACTTTCAGGTTGTAAACAGCTGCTTTCTGTCCTTGGAGAGGGAAAAATTCCTGGCTAGTGAGAACAGTTGGAATTTTAAAGTCAGCTGTAAAAGGAATGTCAACTCCCCCAGGATCAGCAGTGACACAACAGCAGCTGTGACTCCTGTTCCCTGAGACCTGTTTGGATCTCCTCCATCCAGCCACAGGGAATGCTGGAAAGATGGGAAAGGTGAAGGTCCCTGGGTTTGCTCAGTGGAATTCAGCCTTTCCTGCTGACTAATGAGCTGGAGCCAAGAGAGGAATTCTGGCCTAGAGCGATTTCTTGGTGATGATGCTGCAGGAAAAGCGCTGGGGATTAGGGGTGTCCATGGAACAAAAACAAGGAAATATGGCTGCATTTGTTCTTTTGGAAAAAAAAAAAATAAAAAAATAAATACCTAAAGAAGTGAATCACCACAGGCTGAGCCCCACAGCTGTTCCTGCAGCCCTTGCAGGGTAATTAACACTGATTAATTAACCCATGTGCCTTAAGTGCTGGCGAGAGCTCAGCCGAAGCACCTGCCCGGCACGTGACAATTTGAGGATCTCCCTGATTTAAGGGGAAGGACTGTTGCTCTCAGCCTCCAAACCTTCCCACCCCGTGCCCATCCTGACTGCAAACTGGATCCAGCTGCAAGCTGTCGATCCTGGCTGCAGTTACTCAGCTGCTAAACTGTGTCCCCAAGTGATTAATCCACACGGTGAAACCCCCCCAGGGACAGCGACTTCCCCCCCACAGCCCTGTGCCAGGGCAGGAGAAATCTTTCTGGGAATAAATTTTCCCAAATATCTGTTTTTTACACCTTTATTTGCAAATTTAATACGCTCAGGGAGCTGTGCTTGAGCAGTTCTGCAGAACTGGAATCCGTCCCTCAGCTCCACGTCGAATTAAGGCTTTGCCATTTTTAAACCCCCCACCCCTGGCCCATGTTCAGCTCCTGGGGGAGAGAATTTACAGAGATCCTCCAGGATTTCCATCCTTTAGTTTACTCGAAGAATAAAAGAAGCTTTTTTTTTTTTTTTTTTTTTTTTTTTTTTTTTTTTTTTTTTTTTTTTTTTTTTTTATTT
>NW_020962835.1:0-1176 GCF_003031625.1 Empidonax traillii | reverse complement strand
ATGGCTGCACTGCGCAGGCGCCGGCGGAGTTTCCACGAGGGAACTTCAACCCCCATGAGGATTAGCGCGACGCCGCCATTGCCGCTCGTGCCACAGCGCCCCCTGCCGGCTGGGCGGACCGACCGCAGGGAAAGGGAATCTTAATGCCCCCCCCGAACCCCAGAGACTCCCAAAACTCAGCACAGAGAGACCCCACAGGGGGGAGGCTCGGGAGTCCCCTAAAGCCTATCATTGGGGTTCAGGGGGTCCCTCAGTCGTCAGGGGAGTCCTGGGGGTGCCACCCAAAGTCTTGTGGGGGTGCCCCCCCAGTGCTCCCAGTATAGCCCAGTGACCCGCCCAGTGACCACTCAGTTTCCCAGTGACCTCCCACTGCCCCCCAGTATGGCCCAATGATCCTGCAGTGAGCACCCAGGAACCCCCAGTACGGCCCAGTAACCTCCCACTGTCCTCCCGTGTGTCCTGGTAATTCCCCAGTAACTCCCCAGTGCTCTGCCAGTGCTCCCCAGTGTGTCCCAGTTCCCTCCCAGTTCCCTCCCAGCATCCCTCAATAACCCCTCAGTCCCTCCCAGTGCCCCCTGGTTCCCCCAGTGTGTCCCAGTATCCCCCAGTAATCACCCAGTGCCCCCCCCAGCTGCCCAAATGTCCCCAACGTGTCCCCAGGTGCCCTTGGCCTTTCTGAGAGCAGGGGGGGACGGGGCCTTTTTGGGGTCAGAGGGTCCAGGGGGGCCTTCTGAGGGAAGATGGAAGGTTGGGGACATCAGGGATGGGGTTTGGGGACAGTGGAATGGGGGGTGTCAAGGGGGGAACTGGGGCCATGGGGAGGCCCTGGGGACATTGGAGACACCAGGGGAGTCTCAGGACTCACCTGCTCGTGGTGCTGCCCCTCCTGTCCCCCCCAGTCCCCAGTAAGGCCTCCCAAATGTCCCCTAACCCCCCTTTTTCCTTTAATCCCCTCTACTCCAAGATCCCTTTTACCCCCCAATGCTCCCAAGACCTCTTTTAACTCCCCCAAATGCACCCAGAGGCCCCCCAAACGCCCCAAATCCCAATCAAACCCCTGCCAAAGAGGGATCACCCATCACCCTGGGACAGAAACACAGTGGGCTGTACTGGGGGCACTGGGCTGTACTGGGAGGGCACTGAGTGGGCACTGGGCTGTACTGGGAGAGCCCTCAT
>NW_020962834.1:9004-10667 GCF_003031625.1 Empidonax traillii | reverse complement strand
TGACACCAGTAAACCCCCAGTGCTCCCAGTGACACCAGTGACTCCAAACCAGTGACACCAGTGACACCAGTAACCCCCCAGTGACACCAAACCAGTGACACCAGTGACACCAGTAACCCCCCAGTAACCTCCCAGTGACCCCCCAGTAACCGCCCAGTAACCGCCCAGTGCTCCCAGTGTCACCAATGACACCAAACCAGTGACACCAGTGACACCAAACTGGGGATCCCAGTGACACCAGTGACCTCCCAGTGACACCAAACTGGGGATCCCAGTGACACCAGTAACACCAGTGACACCAAACTGGGGATCCCAGTGACACCAGTGACACCAAACCAGTGACACCAGTGACACCAGTGACCCCCCAGTAACCTCTCAGTAACCCCCCAGTAACCCCCCAGTGCTCCCAGTGCCACCAGTGATCCTAAACCAGTGACACCAGTAACCCCCCAGTGCTCCCAGTGTCGCCAGTGACACCAAACCAGTGACACCAGTGACACCAGTAACCCCCCAGTGACACCAAACTGGGGATCCCAGTGACACCAGTAACCCCCCAGTGACACCAGTAACCCCCCAGTGACACCAAACTGGGGATCCCAGTGACACCAGTGACACCAGTAAACCCCCAGTGCTCCCAGTGACACCAGTGACTCCAAACCAGTGACACCAGTAACCCCCCAGTAACCTCCCAGTAACCTCCCAGTGACCCCCCAGTAACCGCCCAGTGCTCCCAGTGTCACCAATTACACCAAACCAGTGACACCAGTGACACCAAACTGGGGACCCCAGTGACACCAGTGACCTCCCAGTAACCCCCCAGTAACCCCCCAGTGCTCCCAGTGTCACCAGTGACACCAAACCAGTGACACCAGTGACACCAGTAACCCCCCAGTGACACCAAACTGGGGATCCCAGTGACCTCCCAGTGCTCCCAGTACGGCAACAGCAGTGAGAACTGGGAGCGCTGAGGCCAAACTGGGTCCTGCTGGTTTATACTGGTCTGTACTGTCCTGTACTGGTCTGTACTGGTTTATACTGGTCTGTGCTGCCTGTGCTGGTTTGTACTGGTCTGTACTGGTTTATACTGGTCTGTGCTGCCTGTACTGGTTTGTACTGGTCTGTACTGGTTTATACTGGTCTGTACTGCCCGTACTGGTTTGTACTGGTCTGTACTGGTCTGTGTTGCTCTATATTGGTCTGTACTGGTTTTTACTGGTTTGTACTGGCCCGTACTGGTTGGTACTGGTCTGTACTGGTCTGTACTGGTCTGTGTTGCTCTATATTGGTCTGTACTGGTTTTTACTGGTTTGTACTGGCCCGTACTGGTCCCAACTGGTCCGTACTGGCCGCTCAGAGCCTCCCCCGCCCAAACCCCGCCCATTTCCTGTCAATCAAACCATGACCCCGCCCCCATCTCGCTCTCCCAGCCAATGAGACGCCTCCTGGGCCAATCAGGAGCGAGAAATCCCCGGCCACGCCCACAAACCCTCCCGCCAATCAGCGCTCGGGAGGGGGCGTGTCCTCCCGCTCGCCCCGAGCCCTCCCATTGGCCGATTCTTTTCTTCTTCCGGGTTATCGGGGGCGGGGGGAGGGGGGCGGGGCGGAGGTCACGTGGGGAGGGGTGCGGTCACGTGGGCGCCGCGTGGTCACGTGGAGGAGGCGG
>NW_020962834.1:0-2038 GCF_003031625.1 Empidonax traillii | reverse complement strand
CGTGACCTGTGACCCCCAGGTGACCCCGGTTTTGGGGTTGGTGGCCCTGTGTGACCTCTGACCCCCCCGTGACCCCCCGGTGACCCCAGTTTGGGGGTGTGTGACCCCAGTGTGACCTTTGACCCCAGGTGACCCCGGTTCTGGGGTGTGTGACCCCAGTGTGCCCTTTGACCCCCAGGTGACCCCATTTTGGGGGTCTGTGACCCCAGTGTGACCTTTGACCCCCAGGCGACCCCATTTTGGGGGTGTGTGACCCCAGTGTGACCTTTGACCCCCAGGTGACCCCGGTTCTGGGGTTTGTGTGACCCCAGTGTGCCCTTTGACCCCCAGGTGACCCTGTTTCTGGGGTGTGTGACCCCAGTGTGACCTTTGACCCCCAGGTGACCCCGGTTCGGGGGTGTGTGACCCCAGTGTGACCTTTGACCCCCAGGTGACCCCATTTTTGGGGTGTGTGACCCCAGTGTGCCCTTTGACCCCCAGGTGACCCTGTTTTGGGGGGGTGTGACCCCAGTGTGACCTTTGACCCCCAGGTGACCCCAGTTCTGGGGTGTGTGACCCCAGTGTGACCTTTGACCCCCAGGTGACCCCGGTTCGGGGGTGTGTGACCCCAGTGTGCCCTTTGACCCCCAGGTGACCCCGGTTCTGGGGGTCGTGGCCCTCCTGCTCCTCCTCGTGGTCGTGTCCGACCCCCCCCGGGGGGGCCTCGAGGGACCCCCCGGGCCCCGCCCGCCCCTCCCCCCCCACAGCTGGAGCCACGACCTGCGGGAGCTCGCCCGGAAGTGAGTCCTGACCTTTGACCTTTGACCCCTGGGGGGGGAGGGAGGTGATTTTATGACATTTTAATGTTTAGGGTTTTCTTGTTGGGGGGGGGGTGTGTTGGGGTCCCCCCTGACCCTCCCCCCGCCCCCTCCCCCACCTGGATCCCGGGGGGGTCCCCAGGGGGGGATTTTGGGGCCATTTTGGGGGGATTTGGGGCCATTTTGGGTTATTTTGGGCCATTTGTGCCATTTTGGGTCATTTTGGGCTGTTTGTGCCATTTTGGGGCCTTTTGTGCCATTTTGGGTTATTTTGGGCCATTTTGGGCCATTTGGACCTTTTGTGCCATTTTGGGTTATTTTGGGCCGTTTGTGCCATTTTGGGCCATTTTGGGCCATTTTGGGCCATTTGGGCCATTTTGGGTTATTTTGGGCCATTTGTGCCATTTTGGGGCTGTTTGTGCCATTTTGGGTTATTTTGGGCCATTTGTGCCATTTTGGGTTATTTTGGGGCCATTTGTGCCATTTTGGGTCATTTTGGGGCCATTTTGGGTTATTTTGGGCCGTTTGTGCCATTTTGGGTTATTTTGGGGCCATTTTGGGTCATTTTGGGCTGTTTGTGCCATTTTGGGTTATTTGGGGACATTTGTGCCATTTTGGGTTATTTTGGGCCATTTGTGCCATTTTGGGGCCGTTTGTGCCATTTTGGGTTATTTTGGGGCCGTTTGTGCCACTTTGGGTTATTTTGGGCCATTTGTGCCATTTTGGGTCATTTAGGGGCCATTTTGGGTTATTTTGGGGCCGTTTGTGCCATTTTGGGTTATTTTAACGGGGTTTTTTTTGCCATTTTGGGGCATTTTAACGAGGTTTTTTGTATTTTAACCGGGCTTTTGTGATTTTAATGGGGTTTTTTGCTATTTTGGGATATTTTCATGTTTTTTTTGCCATTTTGGGTTATTTTAATGGTTTTTTTTGCCCCCCAGCCGTCCCCTGGTGCTGTCCACGCTGGGTTTCACGGCAGTCGCCTTCGTCACCGGGGCCCTGGGGGGGATTGGGGTTACTCTGGGTGTATTTTGGGTGTATTTTGGGTGATTTTGGGTGTATTTTAACGGGTTTTTTTGCCATTTTGGGTTATTTTAAGGGTTTTTTTTGCCCCCCAGCCGTCCCCTGGTGCTCTCCACTCTCGGTTTCACGGCAGTTGCCTTCGTCACCGGGGCCCTGGGGGGGATTGGGGTTATTTTGGGTGATTTTGGGTGTATTTTGGGTGATTTTGGGTGTATTTT
>NW_020962833.1:8219-9640 GCF_003031625.1 Empidonax traillii | reverse complement strand
CTGTGCCTGTGCTCTGCAGTGCTCAGAAAAGCTCAGGCCCCTGCACAATGGAATGTGCTACCCCAAAGCTTCCTGCAACTTTAAAAGGAAAGGAGGCCCTGCCAGGCCCCCCAAACTGCCAGGGATTCTCTGCAGCTCAAGGCAAATTATTGCTCCATTGCTGTGCTGGGGCAGAGGAGCAGCTGATGCTGCTTTAAGGTCAACTTGCTTCCTTGCCTTCTTGTTGGAGATGAAAACTTTCTTTCCTTGACAGAACTCTAGGCCCTGGGTTTTTAGGTTTCCTTGCACCAAACATGAAAAACCCTGGGGAGAAAAGATGCCCAACTGAGAAGAGTCCCACAAAGAGAAAAAGATTGATACTCACCCAGTTCCTTGGTTTGTTTCTCTGAAAAGGAAGACAAAATAGCACAAATGGGTTGTGGGCCGTGGATTTGGACATGGCCTGTCTGCCCTCTCCTGTACCTGCCTGCAGGTTCTGCAGGGCGGGTTTGTGCCCAGGCTGAGCAGTGCAAAGCCCTGTGCCACCCCCAGCCTGGAGCTCTGCTCCCCTGGCCATGCTGCAGCTTGTCCTGCTCCAATGGGGGCAGGAAATGATCTTGGGGAGCTCCCTCATCTCCAAGGGGACCAGGGCTCTCCCACCCTGCCAGTTCTGCTGCTGCCACCACCCCTTCCCAACCCCAGGCACCATCTTCAGAGACCTTGAATTTTGATTCTCACATTCACCCTCCTTCCCCCAAGCCTCAAACACTTTTTGGTTCACTTTCCACCTAAAGACAGAAAAAACCTCAAAGAACCTCCCCACCCCATAGAGACTCTGTAAATAATTCTTTGTAAGGAAGAGTAGGACACTCACCGATGATTTCATTGCTGTCCCCTGATCAACAAACACAAACACACACGAGTTATTATGTGGCACAGTCCCTTTCCTGGGACCGCCCCCCGCAGCTGAAGGACCACACAGGTAAGGAAAGAATGAGATGGAAGGGGGAGATGCTCTGGTTCTGCTCTGATTGCAGAGACATCTGGCCTGTATTTCATTTCCCCATCATTTTTCCTCCTTCAGTGGCACCGTTTTTGCATGAGGTTATGTTGAATAGCCAAAGGACTATTTATTGGCAATTCTACAAGCAACAAACACACAAGCCAACAAAAAGACATGACCTCTGCAAGCAAGTCTGGTTTTTTAGGAATTCTTAGGAATCAAGATATTGTCCTTTTTATGAGGAATTTCTCAACAGCTCAGGTTTCTGTAATTTGCCCCTAAAGGACAAGAACTGTTCAGAACTCTTGCACTACTTCCATTAAAAGGGGTGTCAGAAAGCATCGACAGCCACTCAGGAGAAAAATCCTAAGGATTGTTTAGGGTGAATTTTGACATGATTATGGGGTCAGGGGAGGAGGAAGGAAAATCTCTGCCCAGA
>NW_020962833.1:0-2050 GCF_003031625.1 Empidonax traillii | reverse complement strand
CAGCCAAGACAGGACCTGACTCTGCTCTGCTCTCCCACCCACCCCCTTTTTGCTCACTGACTTGGTTCTACTTTGCTAACAGCACATGGAAACTGTGTCCAGCTCTGGCAAATGGCAGAGGGCAATTTCCATCTGCAGATTCCCAAAAGAAGCCACGTACCTGGAGACCCTGAGCAGGAGCTGCTCTGCAGACACTTTGGAGTTGTCCCCTGATCCCAGTCGAGCTGTCCGGAACCCAAAAGAAATGGTGACCTTGTCCCAGCCAGCCACCCATTTCCTGCTGTGCTGCATCCGTCAAAACTGAAAGTTACTGAGTGATTTGGGGAGTTTGTGATCTGGACACGCCTTTCTGGCAGCATGCCCAGGCACAGCCCTGCTGCAGGGGGCTCTCCAGGGCTGCTCCTTGGACTCGGGAGGGGACAGATGTGGCAGCACTTTGCACATCCCTGGGATGAGCCCAGAGGCCACGTGGAGTGGAAGAAGTCAGGGAGGACAAGGCAGGGGACTGGCCAAAAGGGTGGAAAAGGGCCTGGTCAGCAGTAAAACAGAGCCTGGAGCTGAGCTTGGCTGGCCAGGGAGTTGGAGAGCCCAGGTCCAGGCAGGGGTATCAGTCAGGCAGAGGGTCCCTGCTGGTGTCAGTGGTCCCAGAAGGGTGTCTGAGGGATGTGTGTGTGAAGACTGTGGGTCTGCAGAGACCATCAAGCTGCATGTGGGGGGTGTATTTGTGCTTAATTAGACGCTGCTCCTTGTGGTCTGTGTTTGACCCAGCCACCCGTGAGAGTCTGTTCTTTTCCTGCCACATTGTGAGGAAGCAAGCACTGATAAAGGAGAACTTTGTCCTGGAAGGAAGCACCTCGTATAAACTGAAATTAATTGGTGACTGACTATTGGCTGGTGGCCCAGAAAGGGCATTGGAAGGAGAGAGTGAAGAGGAGGAGGATGAGGGAAGCCCCCAGGCTCATTCAGGAAGGACCCCCGAGGTGCAGCACAGAGGCACAGGGACATTCCAAAGTACACAGGCGTGGGCAGAAGGGGCACCACTTACACCACGGGGGGAGGCACCGAGGGCCTCTGGCTGGGCGGTGCGGGCCACACCTGGCCAGGTAGAGCTCCCAGGTTCATTGTATAAAAAGCAGAGAGCTCTTGCTGGCACTGAACTCACGCTCCACATGGAGGCCAACATGGCCTTGGCAGAGCCGGCCGTTCCCACGTGAGCCTGCCGACACCCCGGGGATGCAGCTTCTGCTGTGGGGAACTGTGAGCACCCTGGGGTGGGTAAGACAACCTTGTAAATAAGGCTGATGGTCATGTTAGCCGCTCCCTTAATGCTTCACACATCTGCTCTTGCCTTCACCCACCCCTGGGCAGAGTTTGATCCTTCCCAGTTGCTCTCCCACAGAAAGAGCAGCTCCACAGCCTCACCTTGCTGACTTGTCATTCCTAAAATGTACACAGCCATCCACGACAGTGTCCCAGTCCTGAGAGCTGTCCCAGCATGTCTCTGTAACTGCACTGAGACCATGGCCCTGTGACTGCACACAGATCTCTAACCCTCCCCAAACTCATTCCCCAAGCTCTGTGTGTTGCTCTGCAGGCAGTTCAGGGCTAATGGAGCAGGCAGGTTTCCCAGGAGGGGTGCAAGAGGATGCCCCACAGCCATACACACCCCTGAGGTGCTTGGCCTTCTGTTCTCATCTTGGGAGGCCTGTAGGGAACATTTGTCACTGCTCTGGGTGTCCTGGATTATTCCTAGCTGGATGTGAAGGGGGAAGCAAGGCCCCTTTGGATCCTGAGCCCCCATTCAACTATGGTAGGGGCAGAGATCAGTAAAATTATCCAAATTTGTAGGGATGGTGGAACCCTCTGGGGAATACAAATCTGTGTAAGTGTCAATTCCCTTTTACCCCTACTTGGAAGTGTATTCTGTCTCCCATTAGCACCTGCCAAGAAATCAGACAACTCACACTCCTGTTTTGACACGGCTCTGCTCTCTCTGCCTACCCCTTTGCCTGAGGTAGCAGGGTTTTTCATCTTCTTCCCAGCAGTCGTG
>NW_020962832.1:6406-8458 GCF_003031625.1 Empidonax traillii | reverse complement strand
ACAAAAGCTCTAGAAACATGTACAATAATAATAATTATGGAACATACAACCCATTTCCAAAATAACCCTGGTACAATGCAATCTGATGCAATAGTGACATGATAATCAAGAGAATAGTGCAAAATATTACAATGCCTGCTTTATAGGCCTTTCAATAGTTCTTTAACAATATAACATATTATAATGAAAGCAAAAAAAATTATTATACTATCCTGGCCTCACAAAATCATTTGATAAAAGTAGGGAGAATAAAAACCAGTAGAATAAAGCTAAACTTTCCGAAGATCAGAACCAAATTTTCAGCTTTTCAAAATGCCTTGACAATTTACCTAACATTTAGTTTGTATAACTATTCTTCCAAATTGTACAAAGCACACAATTGTAAAGATTACATAAAGTTGCTTTTGGACAGTTAATTTAATTGTCCTTAAATCATGTTATGTGCAATCCAACTCAAAACATAGGCAAAACTATCCTGCCCTGTGGCCTAAAATATTCTCAAGAATATTAAAGCAAGTGGCTTTGGTTCTCTGTCTGGCTTTCAAAAGTGGTTTAGTTTAGAGACTTGTTCCAGAAACATAAAATTTAAACACAAAAGAACACTTCTGACTCTATTTTCCTTCACAGTGATCAAGGGGCTTATTCCCATCAACATCATATAGAACTGGAAAGTGATTTAACAGTTCCTCTCTTTTACTTTTCCAGGTTCAAAATTATGTTGTTTAGAAACAACAGCAATTTTGGCAGCTATTTCACAAAAATGACAGCAATTTCAGTAGCTATTTCACTTCCTATTTCACTTTATAAGTCAAGCAGAAGAGGGGTTTGGGTTTCTTTTTTGCTATTGACAAATGATTCATGAGATATAGGAATCTGGAAATTGCCTGGAGTTTGCCTGAAAATGAACTCTTCACATAGCTGTAGTCACAGCTGCCAGTCCTTGATTCACTCACAATCAGAATTTTAAAATTTATGATCTCTTCTGTCAGCCTCACTGTCCTTAGCTCATAAAGGGACTTTGTTTCCATAATTAAGATCATTTCATACCCCAAAATATTAGAGGAATACCAATATGCTGCATTTCTGCCCATGATATTTTTTGCTTTCCAGTTGGTCTGTCTTCTGCAGGACTCTACTGTGCCCATTAATTCATCTTTTCGCCCCAGCAATTGATTTGTTTTTGAGAGCAGCCAGTGACTGCTTTTAGAGGTTCAGTGCATGATTTCTGTAATCATTTTTAACTAGATCCCAGTGTGACCGATGCAGAAGTCAAAACAACCACTGATTTTAACAGTTCAGTATCAGATCCTTCACCTGTAAGAGACTTACTGTGAAACTAGGGGAACACTGTTAAGTGAGAGTGCCAAATAAAGAAATAGAAGGATAATTTTGTGTGGCTTCTTGAACAATATCCCATATGTCCTTCCCATGTCTCACTTTTTCCATTGGTGTAGGATAGTGAGGACTGATGTTTCAGTTTTGTCCTTTTTAAAAATATTCAGTTTGAATTGAGGTGTATTGCTGAATCATTGCAAAGTTTTGTGCCTTTGGATCTTGAGCATAGGTGAAGCTGAAGCAGAAAATCAACTTTGTTTGTCCCAGCATGGAAAAATATGTTAGAAGAGAGCATGATTTTTTCAGCCAACAATTTTAACATTATCACTGTTAATCAGTAAAAGGTTTTGTCATAGTTCTGATTTTAGAAAGGAATTTTTCTTTCCCTTTCCCCTTTTTTTTTTTCCCCTTCCCCCCCCTGCATGAATGCTATTCAAGAACCATCAAGTGAACAAAGGAGTCGGCCTGGCTCTTAACGACCGAAAATCAGTCTCCTGGCAACGACGGGGGAGGAGTTGGGAAGAAGGGGGAGTTGGTGGGGAGCTCAGCTCCGGGAGCAGGAGGGGAGGCTACAGCTGGCAGGGAGAGGCTGTCTGGTTTCTCCTTTGTTTTTTTTTTCCCTGTGGGAGCTCTCCGCAAAGTTACGGACTGGTTGCAGTCTTGGTTCTCTTCCACCGCAGGACCTCCATCGAGTCGTGAGTTTTTTTCTTCCATTGG
>NW_020962832.1:0-1160 GCF_003031625.1 Empidonax traillii | reverse complement strand
CCTTACTGCTAGGCCATAGCCACACTGAAGGATCACAGTTTTGAGCTACTGGTAAATAGTCCTTCAGTGAAGATGATGTCGGGCTGGATGGTTCTGGCATTTCTTTAGCTTGTAAAATTGGGAATTTAGAGTTGCCAATATCCGAATTACCAAAATTTATTTGAAAATTAGACAACTGAAGGTGTGTGAATTAGGAAATGCCAAAGGACTGTTATTGCTATTAATTGTGGTTATGGGAGTAGCAGCATTTTGTTCAGGTGAGAGGTGTGTTTTGGGTTTGTGTGGATAGGAATCCCATGCAAGCTGATATTTTTCTTTTTCCCTTCTAATAATTTCTGCTGCTGAGGAGGTCATAATTTGTCTTTTGGTTTTAGTGTGCATACCAGGCTGGACAACTTTTGATTTTATTTCTCCAGGTATGCTAAGATTAAATGGATGGAAAAGAGTGATTTTACCTATTGTGCATGGACCTCCCGTGGGATTAGCTGGGATTCCATTCCATGCCCTCTCTCCACAGATTAAAAAATCTCCAGGATGTAATTCTCGGGGATGTGTCATAGGTCCTACTAGAACTTTTGTTGGAGTGGTGCCATTACACCATAGTGCTGTATTTTGATAGATGCCCTTTTTTGAGGTAACCTCCAAAAATTTGTTTTTAGAAATATTGGCTTTTGGTACAAATGTCATGCATGCGCTTGTTATAGCTGTGCCTAATAGTTCAAATTCAATTATGGACTTATTTGTTTTTGGTGGGTTTTTGTATGCATCTAACAATTTTTTACTTAAAGGAACACCAACTAAACATGTAGAAAACGGATTAGCGACATTGTTTGTGGCCAGGCAAATTGTATCAGTGTTTGCTTCCTTAGCTAACTGCACCCAGATGTTTTCCCCTTGCCCCATGGACCAAGGTGGCATTTTTATTGAGGGGGGACATACAACCTGTTCCTCGACCAGCAGTATTATGACAATGACTCTGATGACACTGTCTTTTCTTGCGAGGAAGGTTTGTGAGTTGTCTTGGAGGATCTGCATTTCTTCCAGCACCTGCTAAAATAAGAGCATGACCTCTCCCCCAAATGGTTAGAGGGAAGGGTCCTGCCCTCTTTTCTGTTAATGCATGGCATAAAACATGACAAACAAGAAGGAAAAGAAATTTT
>NW_020962831.1:6680-8759 GCF_003031625.1 Empidonax traillii | reverse complement strand
ACTGATAGAATAATGACCATTTTGCTGTGTGATTATAAAACCAAACAAGATATTACCGATTCCCAAACAATTCTGCCCAACCAGGACAAGGGGATCTGACAATTCCTGCCACCCCCTGTCCCAGGGGAGCCCACCTGGGCACCATGGCAGGAGCGGGACAGGCATTGCTGGCCCTGCCTGTGCCACCCGCCTCTTCTTGTCCCACCACTTGGCAGCAGACGCTGAGACAAGAGGAACTCTCAGGGTGACACCACTGTAGGTTTTTCCTCTTGCAAAGCAGCTTGCCAGGCTCTGGGGGAGGGCTGTGCAGGGCTGGGTCATCCTGGTTGCTCCGTGGAAAGGCCGGGTGTCACATCTGCCCAAAGGTCTGTCTGGTCACACAGTCATCTCCTCTCATCCCAGACCTTCCAGCTGGAGGAACGAGGCAACAGCCATGGGTGAAAGCCCTTGGCTTCACAGCAGAGGTTTTGATCAATGTCCTTTTTGGTGTTCTCAGAATTTTTTTTTTTTTAAATACAATCCACATTGACCTGGGGATTTTGAGATCTCTGTGTTCCCTTTGCCTTCCTCTGGGATGGGGGGGTTTGGCTGCAGTCAGAGCCACAGCCCCACAGTGCCCCCACGGCTCTGCCTTGTTCTGTACAACTGCCTTGTCCCTACAGCCCCCCACCAGCACTGGATCTGAGCCTCGGGGCTCTCTCCACTGTTTTACCCTTTTTTTCCAGCCTCTCTCTTTTTACCAGGCTGAATCCAGAGAATCCACAAAACTCCTAAGAGGCTCTCCTCATAAAGGCCATGTCCTCATAAACACCTTCTACCTCACAGTGGGGCAGCCTCAGAAGTTCTCTGTGCTCATAGAACCCATCCACCCCATAATGGTGCAGCCTCATAAAAGCACTGTTCTCATAAAGCCCATACACCTCATAAAACAGCTCTCATCATAAAAGACCTCTCTGCATAAAGCCCATGCACATCATAAAGGTGCTGTCCTCAGAAAGCCAATACATCTTATAAAAGGCTCTCCTCATAAAGGCCATGTGCCCAGAAACCCCATAAACGTTGTTGCCTAAAAGGCTGCAGAGGAAAAAAGACTCCAGGCCCAACTGGGCAGGAGGGCAGAGAGGCAGCAGAGGTTCCCATGAGCCTCCAGGCTCCAGGAATACAAACCCACCCACGTCCCTTCCAACGCAGGGGTTACAGTTTTTATAATGATTTCCACCCAATGCCCGTCCCGTCCCCGCCCCGATTCTGCCCCAGGAACGCCCGTGGGGAATTGAGTCTGGGGGAGTTTGGAGCTTTGAGCGGCTGCAACTACAACTCCCGGCGTGCCCCGCGCGGCAAAGGGGGCGGGGCGGGGTCTCTGCCGGCGGGGCGCGCGCACAGCCCCGCGGTGGCTGCCGGGAAAGGGACGGCGGCGGCGGCCGGATCTGTTGAGCCCTGCTGAGACCTGGCTGGGGCTGTGGTGAGTCTGGGGATGCGCTCGGGGGCTGCGAGGAGCGCGGCTGTGGGCGGGAAGGCTGGAGGGCTCGGCAGAGTGGAGAGGAGGGGCTCGGGAGTTCCCGAGGAGGTTTTGAGGCCCGTGAAGCGATCTTAGGGGGTCGCGGAGGGGATTTGGTGTCCTGAGGGCGCTCATAGGGGAGAGTGGAGGTGCCTGAAGGGGTTTAGGGGGTCCCTGAAGGGCCTGGGGGCCTTGGAACCCTCCCGGGGAGGCGGGGGGCTGTTTAAACGCCATGGCTGCACTGCGCAGGCGCCGGCGGAGTCCGCATGAGCGAACTTCAACTCCCATTAGGCTTTGCGCGGTGCCGCCATTGCCGCTCGTGCCACAGCGCCCCCTGCCGGCTGGGCGGACCGACCGCAGGGAAAGCGGGTCCTGATGCTCCCCCCGAACCCGAGAGACCCCCAAAACTCAGCACACAGAGACCACACAGGGACGGGGACTCAGGGGGTTTCTAAAGCCTATCAGTGGGGTTCAGGGGGTCCCCCAGCCCTCAGGGGAGGGGTCTTGGCGGTGCCGCCCAAAGTCTTTGCAGGGAGATGAACCATATCTGGGTAAGGGGATCCCAGTGCCCCAGAATAGCC
>NW_020962831.1:0-1315 GCF_003031625.1 Empidonax traillii | reverse complement strand
ATTGACACTGTTGACATGACCCAAGGCTGAGATTGGATCCAGCAGCCCCCAGCACCCCACAGTCAGGTGGGAGGTCAGGGGACCCACCCCCCATTCCCAACCCACTTGTGCCCAAAGACCCCTATGGTACCATCAGACTGTCCAGAGCATTTGCCCTTTTTCCACCCTTGTCCCTGTTCCTCCCACTTTTCCATAGTCCCCTGTTAAAATCTGCCTAAATATTGCAGAAAGAAGTTCAGATTCAAATATTCCCTTGAGCAAAATTAAAACTCACGCAAGTTATCTGTCGATACCAAAACCTGATTTTAATAATTGCTGAGAGATACAAAGAGAACAAGAAAAAAAAGAAAAACTGCTAAGATTATTTCTAGAAGTAGAGAAAAGATACAACTGAAAACTTTCTTCTCCCACTGAGCTGGTGCGTGTGTGTGGGGAGAAGCAGTTCCTGCCTTTTTTTCTCTGTCCCTGCAGCTTTTGGATGTTGTCTCTGTAGCTGCAGGGGCTCTGACAGCTTTAGTTCTCTGCAATGCACCAGGTGTGGTTTCACCGTTCACGCCCCTGTCCCAGGCCGTGCAGGGTCTCAGCTCAGCCCAAGCTTTGGGCCCTCAGAAATACGGTCAGGGTAGAAGGATAAGGTAGAACTGCCATATCTGGCACGGTGGTCTCAGCTCTCTCCAGGCCGGCACAGTTCCAGTCTCCGGTGGCAGGCAGGCAGCACGCGGTGGCGGAGAAAAGGTGAGGGGAGGTGGGCAGAGATTCTCGGCTACAGTCACCAGTTCTTCTCCCTTTCCTCTCCCTGATTTTCCAGAATTTGTCCTCAACTTTTATAGTGTTCAAAGGAGGTTGAACGTGGTTTCTTGGCACGTAGCCAGTTCAGATGTTGGAGGAGATATGATAACCATAAACAACGGCCGGATCTTTTGGCAGGAAAAGTGCCGTGGGAAGTCCTGGTGGGGACTTCTGGCAGAGAGCTGACAGAGAATGTTTGATAGGAACTTTTTGCCAGGCAGAAACAATTTTCGGCATTTCTGTATTATCTGTGTGTTACAGATGGTTGCCATTCTAAGCAATGTAAGCGGGAGTGCATAATGGTTGCCATGGTAACTGACCCTAGTAATGGGAATGCATGATGGTTTCCATTGTAACTGTCCATAGCAAATGGAATGCATGATGGTTGCCATGGTAACTGACTGTAGCAATGGAATAGGGTTATGGTTTCCATGGTAAGGGACACATCAATAGAATGCATAATGGTTGCCTTATTAACTGACTCTAGCAATGTAAATGCACAATGGTTACCATGGTAACCCACATC
>NW_020962830.1:8256-10337 GCF_003031625.1 Empidonax traillii | reverse complement strand
GGACCTGCTTTTCAAGACCTAGAATGGTATTTCGGGCTGTTGCATGTGGTACCGAATATGTCTCTAACCATCCAGTAGTCGCTTCCACCATGGTAAGCACATAGTGTTTACCTTGGCGGGTTTGTGGCAATGTGATATAATCGACCTGCCATGCTTCTCCGTATCTATACTTGTCCCAGCGTCCACCATACCACAGGGGCTTCAACCTTTTGGCCTGTTTAATGGCAGCACAGGTTTCACAGTCATGAATAACCTGGGAAATAGTGTCCATGGTTATATCCACCCCTCGGTCTCGTACCCATCTATAGGTGGCATCTCGGCCCTGATGGCCTGAAGCATCATGGGCCCATCGAGCTAGGAACAATTTTCCTTTTTGCTGCCAGTCTAGGTCTACTTGTGACACCTCGACTTGTGCAGCGCGGTCTGCCTGTCTGTTATGAGCATGTTCTTCATTAGCTCGATCCTTGGGCACATGGGCATCTACATGGCGGACTCTCACATCTAGTTTCTTTGCTCTGGCAGCGATGTCTTGCCACAAATCAGCAACCCAGATGGGTTTTCCTCTACGTCTCCAATTCATTTTATTCCACCTGTCTAGCCATCCCCATAGGGCAATCACTATCATCCACAAATCGGTGTATAGGTAGAGCTTTGGCCATCCTTCTCTTTCTGCAATGTCCAGGGCCAATTGGACAGCTTTGAGTTCTGCAAACTGACTCGATTCGCCTTTACCTTCAGTGGCTTCTGCCACCCTTCGGGTGGGACTCCACACAGCTGCTTTCCACTTCCGGCTCCTTCCTACAATGCGGCAAGAACCGTCAGTGAAAAGGGCATAGCGTGTCTCTTCATCTGGCAGCTGATTATATGGCGGAGCTTCTTCAGCTCGACTCACTGGCTCTTCTTCTTCTTCATCTGCTAGGCTGAAGTTCCCACCTTCAGACCAATTGATTATAATTTCCAAAATTCCAGGGCGATTTGAGTTTCTCATTCGGTCACATTGCATAATTAAAGCCATCCACTTGCTCCACATGGCATCGGTGGCATGATGCGTAGAGGGCACCTTATCCTTGAACATCCAGCTCAGCACTGGTAATCGGGGTGCCAGGAAGAGCTGTGTTTTGGTACCAATCACTTCTGAGGCTGCTCGTATGCCTTCATATGCCACTAAGATTTCTTTTTCCATAGGGGTGTAATTGGCCTCAGAACCTCTGTAGCTTCGGCTCCAGAAACCAAGTGGTCGCCCTCGTGTTTTGCCAGGCACTTTTTGCCAGAGGCTCCAGGAGGGACCTTTATCTCCAGCCGTAAAGTACATTTTTTACATCTGGTCCCGTCCTGACTGGTCCAAGAGCCACAGCATGTGCAATCTCTTGCTTGATTTGCCTGAAAGCCTGTTGTTGTTCAGGACCCCATTGGAAGTTGTTCTTTTTACGGGTCACAAAGTAAAGAGGGCTTACAATTTGGCTGTACTCGGGGATGTGCATCCTCCAGAAGCCTATGACTCCCAGAAAAGCTTGGGTTTCTTTTTTGTTTGTCGGTGGAGTCATTGCTACGATTTTATTGATGACGTCTGTTGGAATCTGACGACGTCCATCTTGCCATTTCACTCCTAGGAACTGAATCTCTCTGGCAGGTCCCTTGACTTTATTTCTCTTGATGGCAAAACCAGCCTCAAGGAGAATCTGGATGATCTTTTGTCCTTTTTCAAAAACTTCTTCTGCTGTGTCCCCCCATACGATGATGTCATCGATGTACTGCAGGTGCTCTGGGGCCTTGCCCTTCTCTAGGGTGGCCTGGATCAGTCCATGGCAAATGGTTGGACTGTGCTTCCACCCCTGGGGCAGTCGATTCCAGGTGTACTGCACACTCCTCCAGGTGAAAGCAAACTGTGACCGGCACTCTGCTGCCAAGGGAATGGAGAAAAACGCATTAGCAATATCAATAGTGGCGTACCACTTCGCTGTCTTGGACTCCAGCTCGTACTGGAGCTCCAACATGTCTGGTACAGCAGCACTCAATGGTGGCGTGACTTCATTCAAGCCACGATAGTCCACTGTCAGTCTCCATTCTCCATCAGATTTACG
>NW_020962830.1:0-1711 GCF_003031625.1 Empidonax traillii | reverse complement strand
CCAGCCTTTGCTTACCTCGTCCAACTGTTTGGAGAAATAAGCGACAGCTCTTTTGTGTGGTCCCAACTGCTGCGCCAGAACTCCTAGAGCCATCCCCTGTCGTTCGTGAGAGAACAACCAAAATGGTTTAGTGACATCTGGAAAACCCAAAGCTGGGGCCCTCATGAGTTCTCGTCTCAGTCTCTTAAAAGCTCCCTCCGCTTCAGGAGTCCAGATTAGGGTACCTGTAGTCTCCTTCAGTAAATCGTACAGTGGTTTGGCAAGTACCCCATATTGATAAATCCATAATCGACACCAACCTGTCATTCCCAGAAATGCACGTAGATCTCTCACCGTCTCTGGTCTGGGCGTTTGGCAGATGGCTTCTTTTCTTGCTGTTCCTAGAGACCGCTGTCCTCTGGAAATTTCGTATCCTAGGTATACTACATTTTCTTGCACCAGCTGTGCTTTCTGTAGAGAGACTCGATATCCATTTAAACCCAAGAAATTTAACAGAGAGATAGTCCATGTAATGCACTCTTCTTTTGTCTCAGTTGCTATTAGTAAATCATCTACATATTGTAGAAGGGTTTCATCCCTGTGGCCTTTCCCATTGTTCCAATTCTTTGGCCAATTGGTTTCCAAAAATTGTGGGACTATTTTTATAGCCTTGAGGCAACACAGTCCAGGTCAATTGAGTCTTTCTCCCTGTTTTGGCAGATTCCCACTCAAAAGCAAAAATTTTCTGGCTTGCTAGAGCTAAGGTTAGGCAAAAGAATGCATTTCTTTTTTTTTTTTTTTTTTTTTTTTTTTTTTTTTTTTTTTTTTTTTTTTTTTTTTTTTTTTTTTTTTTTTTTTTTTTTTTTTTTTTTTTTTTTTTTTCTTAACTACTGGTTTAGTTTCTGGTAATAATTCAATAACAATAGGAGCTGCCTGTTTTGACTTCCCAGGTACATTAGTAGCCCATGCCAATGAATATACTTCGCTCATGATGTGTTCAATGTTATGACTTTCAGGTTTTGGTTCCATGCAGCTGATTGTTAAATTTAAAGCTGCTATTAATTGTTTATTATTTACTTAAAATTCAAGTTTATTCTTATTGAATTTTATTACAGCCCCTAGGTTTTCCAATAAATCTCTGCCTAGTAAAGGCTTTAGAAAATTTGGTAAATAAAAAAAAATTGATAGATTTCCATTTATTTTCCAATTTTATATTTAATGGGTTTTAAAAAGTAGGCTTTTTCTGGTTGACCTGTTGCTCCCACAACCTGTACAAATTCATTGCTTCTGGGTACTAGTTCTTGATTTAAAACTGAAAATGTTGCTCCCGTATCAATTAGAAAGTCTAGTTCCTTTTCACCTTCCCCTAGCTCCATTTTAACCGGTGGGTCTGCTAGGGAACAACGCACTGGTATCCCTCATTCACTGTTCTGATGTGCAATGATAGTACTTGTAGGTCCTTCCCTTAGCTGAGGACATTCTCGTTTCTAGTGTCTTATCTGCAAGCAATTGGAATATTGATTTAATCCTATCTTGGGTGGATGGGGCTGAAATTCCCCTCTTCCTTTCCTTCTTGCTGGGTAGCCCCTACCTTTGCCTCTGGCATTTGGTTCTGGGAACTCTGCATTCTGGTTTGCTATAGTTACTGTTACTACCCGAGCAAGTCTCTTATCTCTTTTTTTTTTTTTTTTTTTTTTTTTTTTTTTTTTTTTTTTTTTTTTTTTTTTTTTTT
>NW_020962829.1:7988-10085 GCF_003031625.1 Empidonax traillii | reverse complement strand
AAATGCCCAACCCCCCAGTAGCAGCCCCTCTCTTCCCCCCTTTCTACTTCCCCCAGGGCAAAGGAAAAAAACTATGCAAATTGAAGAACCCGAAAACCAAGCTAGTTATATAAAAAATATATTTTATGTATATTACAGTTAAGATGCTATGTACACAGCAAACGGGAATCCAAACACCCCCCGAAGGGATAGGGAAAGGAGAAAAAGGGACAAAAGGAAACAAAATGGGACACTGAATAAATATGCGCAATCAAACCCAAGAACTAGTAAAATAACTAGTAAAACAAATCTCACCACATCCCTTAGAAAGCAGGCTTGGCAGACACTGCCAGCACTCTCCAAGCTTCCACATGGTAGGTTAGTGGATGCTGCAGGCCTCAGCCTTAGATAAGCGAGACCAACGCAGGGACCCACTGTTCCCAAACTCCGGCGGAAGAGAAGAGGGAGGAAGGCCACTTCTCCCCTCTTATTTATACCACGATTTACGTAAAAATTGTATGGAATACTGGGAACACTGCCCCTTCCTTGGTTACAAACTGGTAACCAGGGAAGGCCTAGATTAAAACCACCACAGTTCAGTAACGTCAGCTTCTGTGGTGTGTTTGGAGAAAAGTAAATAGCTTTTCTCTTAGCTGTAAATCAGAAGTTCAGGCTATTTCTTTAGAGAGAGACAGATTTTTACCAACACATCCCAGTACCCGTCTCTCATATTGCTACACATGATAACTGCCAGGGGATCTCTGTCATGGAAAGCTGGTCTGCTTCTGGCTTCTGCTGCTTTTGCTGCTCTTCCTCAGAGCTTTCTCAGGCAGTCTGACAGTCAGGATTTAGTCCTTTTTAAGGGTGAGAAAACATGGAGCAATTTTTATTACCCAGATTCACACCAAAACAAAGTTTAGTGTAGTTTAGGTTTAGGGTTTACCTACAGCCATACTGAGCATTTATCAGTCCTGGACATCACTTTCTCACAAAATAAAGATTAGAGAGAAAATGGAGCTTAATCGCTCTTTAAAACAGGCTACATTGCAGTCCAGCTCCTCAGTTGCAGTGCAATAGGGAGAATTAATTGATTCTTTACAGCTGGCAGAGTAGCCATCCTTCTAAATTGAAAGAGAGGGCAAAGTCCCTCTCAGCTTGCTCTGGTCTGCATAATTGGTGTGTAGTTTCAGATTAACAGAACTAATCTGTAAAGACAAACTTAACTGGAAATATATACCTACCGGCTATTGTTATAAATTAACTTCACTATTGGTTTGTTGGATTTTGTTTGGGTTTTCTTTCCCCTGAAACATAATTCATCTAGTTTGCTGTATATGGGGCAGTCTAATTATTTTCATGAAATTAGTTATGCCACTGTGACAAGTAATAAACTTTTTGTCTAAGCTCAGAGCTTACCTGATTTTACCTGAAAAATGTTAAGCTGAGAGCATACCTGAAAAATACCAGTGTTACAAGGACAGTGTACTGTTAATTCAGGGTTGTGCATGTCGTGCCTAGCAAGATCAGGGGAGTTTCATGATAATTTTTGATAACATGGTAAAGTCTATTTTGCCTGGTTTATGTTTGAGTAAAGAATTAAACAGGATATGAAGTCTTAGGCAGCTGAGAAACCAGATTGAAATGCCAAAGCAAGTTTGTAGCTGTCCTTGATACTATAACTTTTGAGATAGATATAGATCATGCAAACCTCACTGTAGTAATACTTGAGGTTGGCTGACTTTTGAATGCTTAATCTTTCAACCTTTATGATGTATTAATGTTTTCAACATATTTATCTAAACTTTTAAGGAGAAGGCATCTCAAATTATGTGTGGAGGGGGAAAAAAGAAAGGAAAGAAATCTGGAACGAATAAACTTGTGGAGCTTGTAAATTCCTTCTTTCCAAGTTATTCATTCTAAAGAGGGTACAGGCTCTGCTTCTTAGAAACAAAAATGCAGACAGAGGAATGGAACGCTTAATGAGCATAATATATCTGGAGGCTTCAGACTGAGGACAACCTGTGCTAAGTATCTGCCTTAAATTATTTCCCAAAATAAAAGGTTTCTACTACAGAACAGTCAAAATTAGAGGAAAATTAATCACAACCTCACTGAAGG
>NW_020962829.1:0-1223 GCF_003031625.1 Empidonax traillii | reverse complement strand
TTACCAATCTAGTAAAGGAAAGACACGGAAGGCGGGATCTGGACCACCTGCTGCAGACACCCCGACTTTACTGGGGTACCGGCGCAGAAAGTGAGGAGGGGGGTGCAGAGGCCGATCCTTGACGAGAGAGCAGGGAAGGGGCTCATGAGGGGCCGGGGTGTGTGAGGCCGCTGCCCCGGGCAACTACGGTGCACGTGCTGTCGGGTGTCGCAGCGACCGTGCCCTCTGGGCTGGGGGGGGCCGGCGGAGGGACCCTCCGCATCTTCCCACGGGGCTCTGCGAGACACCCCGCTGGGGAATTCACGTTAGCCAAACGTCTTCGTGCGGGCCCGGTAGCTTCCACGGGTGAAACGGGCCCTCCGTGGATGTCTGCGCTGTCTTTGCCAAGTCCCGGGAGTTTATTTAATAAAGATCTGAAAACGAAAAACTCGCCTCCTCCTTTCTGGGGGGAGGAGAGGGGGAGGATGGATGGGGGTGGTGGGGAGGAGGGTTGATGGCCACAGCCCTGAGTCTTAGCGGGTGTAGTATGGCCAAGACGGGGAAGTCCCTGCGCTCCGCTGCTGCCCGTCCCGGCGCTGCCGTCCCCGCGAGCGCGCAGGCAGCGAGCAGGAAGCGGCCGCGGCGACGGGCGGGCAGCGGGAGCGCAGGGAGGGCGGCGCTCGGGCAGGTGCGGACAGTGGGGATGGCGAGGGCCCTGGTACGGCAGCGGCGGTACCTGCGGCACGGCAGGGCTCTGCAGCAGGGAAAGCCCCTGCAGCTCCCCTTTGCAATAGGGAGCACGTCGGGCCGCGACGGCGAACGGTCAGAGAGCCCTCGGGCCGGGGAGTGAGGCTGGGGGCACGGGGGACGTGCCGTGGCCCGACTTGGCAAGCGCTGGGCCTGCTTTCCCTCACTGCTTAAACACAGTCTGGAGCGCGGTGCGGGCTCGCCTCTCGCTTAACTCAGCTCTTCGGAGCGGCTCGGATGGGAGATGAGTTAGAGGAACGAGAGGAGGAGTTATTTGATCTATTTCCTAGAGCGAATGATCCTCCGCTTTGCTTTTTCTATCCTTTTTTTTTTTTTTTTTCCTTGGTTCTCTAAAGTAACCTTTTTTTTCCGAAACGAGTACCAAAGACAAATAAATGCGGCCAGGTACATCCTGCTCCCCCTGCCTGACCCACCACTCCGATGACGTGGGGAAAGACTGGCCAAGGAGCGGGTAATGTGAACACCACCGAGAGGAA
>NW_020962828.1:8812-10227 GCF_003031625.1 Empidonax traillii | reverse complement strand
ATCTGCCAGGCAGCGTTTCCCAAAGCTGCAGGAAGCCTGAAAAGGAAGGAAACTTCCCCAAGCCCAGCCAGGCTTTTCTCAGCAGCTGAGCTGCTGCCCAGAGCCTTTGGCTCCCTGCACTCAGGGCCTCCAAGGAGCTGCTGCAGAGTCCCTGGGGAGGCTTTGGCAGGAGGGGCCCTCGGGGGGCTCCTTAAGGCTTTGAGGGCCTGCAGGATTTTCAGAGCAATTTGGGATTTGCTCTTGATTTTGCACCTCTAAGAGGTTTGTTCAGTCCTGGCCTCCAATTATCTGCTGTAACGAGTCCCTTGAGAGCCTCAGACAGCAACAGCCCTCAGTGGGTCATTAATGCTTCATGGCACTCAGGGTATATTAAGGTACTTTTTTTGACCCTGAGTTTTTAAGAGGTTTGTTCATTCATTGCCTCCAATTCTCTGCTTTAATTAATCCCCTGAGAGACTCTGTCCGTTGGGACACCCAGTGGGGCTCATTAATGCTTCAAGGCACTCCAAGTTTATTAAGACACTTCTTTTTCACACTGACTCTTTGACAGATTTCTTCAGTCATAGCCTCCAATTATCTGCTCTAAGGAGTCCCTTGAGAGCCTTTGTCAGGAATGGCCTCAGTGGGGCTTGTTAAAGCTTCAAGGTACCACAGGTTTGTTAAGGTACTTTGCCTTTTCCTCTGCCTTTGACTCTTTGAGGAGGTTTGTGCAATCATGGGCTCCAATTCTCTGCTTTAATTAGTCCCTGGAGAGACTTTGTCAGCAGTGACACTCAGTGGGGCTCATTAATGCTTCAAGGTACTCAAGGGTTTTGAAGGAACTTTTCCTTTTGAAAGTGAGTCTTGGAGAGGTTTGTTCAGTCATGACCTCCAATTCTCTCCTCCACTGAGTCCATGAGGAGCCTGTACTGGGAATGGTTCAAGGACTCAGCTCCAAAAGCCCCCCAGGGCTCACTCAGATAAAGCAAGTCCTGACAAACCATGGCCCTTCCTGTGATTTCCCTCTGGTCTGGACAGTAAATTAGGAATGTTGTCTCATGGAATCAGGGGACCATTATGACACTGCCCAGAGCCTTTGTCTGCCTGCACTCCTGGCCTGCAAGGATCTGCTCTCAGGAGTCCCTGGGGAGGCTTTGTCAGTGCCTGCCCTCAGTGGGGCCCAGCAAAGCTTCAAGGGACTGGGATTTGGCTTCTGACTTCTTGAGCAGCTGCTTCAGTCTTCTCTCAGTACTTGAGGATGATGGACTTGTCTTTAAACACACTGTGGGGCTCATTAAAATACAGAAAACCAAAATATTTTCCTTCCTTTAATTGTCTTCATGTCTTCAAGACTTCTACAGCTAATTGGAGTTGTTTTGTAGTTTGGATGAAGAGGAAGATTTTAAAGTGGAAGTAACAGAAATATAGTTGTTCTA